>NC_054082.1:53863680-54163680 GCF_017562075.2 Anopheles merus
TTCAAAACATATATTACATAAAAACGTTATTTTTTTATATTTAAATAATACATGTTTGATAATTATCCTTATAAAACTTTTAAAACCTAAAAAAGTTTTTAAAACAAAAAATCGTTTCCTACAATATATTTCATATTTAAAATTTTTAACTTTTTTAATTAGATTTTTAAATGCATGCGCTAGTACAAAAACCCCATTTTTCAAAGACTCTTTATAGTTATGGTACGACTCTAAATTTGATTTTTTTCTGTAATAAGTCACCAGTCATTCAAACATTCACTGGTTTTATCTATTTTCTCCAGATTTTCCGCAAAAGGAGAAAAACGACTGTCCATATAGTCTATTTAAGTACTGTTATTTAGTAGGTGTATTCCTTACATTTTGTGATATAATAAAAGACATATTATATTCTGATATAAATATATCTAAACACAGTTGCTTTTTGACGTATTGACATTTTTTTGCATTACTCTAAGTAGCCAAAGAACTACAAACAATTATTTCTTCAAGAAAAGAGGAACAATACAAACAGAAATCAAATGTAAATACTCTCTTGATTTGCCTTGATTGATTCTTTGATTTGTTGATTGTTTTACACAAGAACAAATCGAAGTCACTATTTCAATGATTAAATAATATGTTGCTGTGATAATGTTACAACAAGTTTATATTGCATTGTGAGAAAATTTCAGAAAATTTGCATCATATCTATAAAAAATATTACTGCAAGCAAAATGAAAACACCTTTCTTCA
The DNA here is from genome assembly GCF_017562075.2 of Anopheles merus. Taxonomy (NCBI): domain Eukaryota; kingdom Metazoa; phylum Arthropoda; class Insecta; order Diptera; family Culicidae; genus Anopheles; species Anopheles merus. The sequence continues at coordinate 53,864,434 of NC_054082.1, forward strand.
TCATTCTTAACAACATGACCCCGACGTGATTTGAACACGCAACCTTCTGATCTGGAGTCAGACGCGCTACCGTTGCGCCACGGAGTCTTCTTCTCTCCTTCACTCCAAATACCTATATATAGCCCCAGCACTGTTTCTATAGTACATGCAGATTTTTTAGACAATCTTGCAAGAAACGCCCCTTTTCTATTTTTGGCATATTTTTCGTTTTGCGCATGCTTTTCTCCTGTGTCACTGCCTTTTTTCTAGGACCCACACAACACTGATTAGTAGAGAGGTTCAAATATTTGACGCCTCTTTTTCATCAATCAGTACCAATCCTACTAACACCAGTCGCGCGCCACGACGACGCCCCTTGTTATCCTGTTTTTCTACTTCCCAAACATTATTCACATTCCGATGCACTTTGCTTGGTGACTCGTTGAAAAAAGGGGAATGCGCTCGATAATTTGTCACATTCGTTTATAATTGGGCGCTTACTGAATTCCTGGCTATTCTCAACAATGTCCTAGTTTTTTACTGCAATAAAAATCAGTGCCAGTATGGGTAGCAATATGGAATAAATTACCTATCGTAATTATTTGTCTCCCGTCCCTGCAGAATCAAATAAAAAGTATCTGCTCGAATAGAACTGGAAAACCATTTTAAAGTGCATAATGCTTCTATAAATAACTCACTGCATTGACATGCTTCCCTCCTAAATGCTGCTTCCTTCCGTATCATATCACTAACAAACCCATCTTCAAAAGATAAAAATGCACTTCCTGACGGAAGTAAACGCTCAAGTGTTCAGGGAAAGGCAACGCCAACAATCACTCAGCGCTTGGAAACAACCCGCCCAACCACCACAACACGTCAACCATAGTATGCTTTTGCCGCTACATTACACTTCGTGTACATTAAAAGACTCCTTTCATAATTCAAGTGTCCGGGAAGAAGGCCAGTCAAAACTGTACGCTTGGGGGCGTCTTGCAGGCAAAACCCTTCCGTCTTCCCACGGCTCTCTTTTAGCTGGAGTCGGCACTTGACAACGATAAAACTGCACTTGAGGTTTCCATAAAACAAATTACGATTACTTCACTCTTAATCTCTCCCCTTCCACGATATAAAGACCGTGTGACATCACTCTCGAATGATGAGACGCCCGTTCCACGATCAAACGTTATCCTCCGCCCCGGATCTTTCAGTGTAGATTGAAATGATTAATTTATTATTTTTTTCAATAGATAAGCAAACATAAAGGATTCCCTCCTTCACATAGCGCCATGCTAATTGTACGTAAACCGAATCACTAACACACCCGACTAGGAACATTACGATCTCAAGTAGAAAGTAATTTTCCCGATAGTGATTGAAACACGAAAAACAGAAATGGATCTTGGTTGTGGGTTAAGGCATCCTTTGCACCGAGCCAGCGGTCTGCCACCAGCAATAGGAAACATGTTCGTGAGAAAAAAATATTTCACAGCTCATAGTGTGTCACTAGCTGGTTTCCATTAGCTCTTCTTGCTTGTTGCATTATCGATTAGTTCTGTGCCCCACACGATTCGGTGGTTGCTCAGCACTTTACCACTTTACTTTGAAATGCCGCATATTTACTTTCGTTGACAATCACACTAATTGTGCTACAAAACGATTCAATCCTTACGTTATCCATCCTTCTTTCCTTGCTCTACATAGAACTTTACCGCCAATGGAACCGCCACCTCTACGACAGCGACCAACCCGAGCCCATCGGTGACAGAAGGGCGCAAAATCAAAGGACGTACTGGATGGCCACAGCACGTTTGGGCATTGGAAACGAAAACCACGATCAAATAAAGATGCACGCCGTTACGAGGAACCCCGATGCCAAAGATGAAACCGAATAGACGTCGAAGCATCACGACAAATTAGCACGCACAGGCGCCTATTATCAGACAAACAGCAGCACAAAAAATATTCCAAATATACCCACATTTAGGCTGGCGATACTGTGTTCAGTGTAGGAAGGAAACAAGACATGAATACACTAATCATTGTAGAAAGTAAAAAGAACAGGCACTACCACTCGCGTCCGCTTTGCCCCTTGGCTATGGTAGCACCATGTACAGATCCTATTATTTCGTATCGTTTCTCCACTGCTTTCGACTGATCGACGCGTTCAAAATACGGGAGGCTGTGCCATTCTAGGTTTATTAAATATTCAACTGAAATTACGCTACGCAAATAAAACTATGTGTGTTCTTCCTTCTTCACCAGTAAACGAAAGAATGATTTTTATTTTACTTAAGAGTGTAAACTTAAGACATACTCTAACATCGAAATGTACCGAAAAGAGTTAATAGACGAAAGAAATGACCAGGAAATATACTCCTGCGTTGTACACACACACCGGATGCACCGCTGTAGAAGCTAATATTAGATACATTTTAATCTCGAATGCTCGAGATAACTTGGAACAAAAAACCAGATGGCCCTCTCTCTCTCTACACTACCGCACACGACCGAAGAAGCACTGGGGTTTATGCGGAACAAGTAAAAGAAGATCTTTTTTTCCACATTAACCCCCTAAAGACTCCTTCGGTGGCATTAGGGCCGAGGTTTGGGGATTCCGTGACCGGCATTTGCGGGGATGGTAAATATTTTGATTGCAGATCGTGGATACCCCCGCACACTAAAACATACGCGCGTGTGTGTGTGTGTGTGTGTGTGTGTGTGTGTGTGTGTGTGTGTGTACGTCGGTCCCATCACAGAACACGCATCGGCCACACTACTGTCACGATCGACCGATAGCCGTTCAATAAATGGCAATCGCGTGTTGGGGGTGGATTGTGATGCGTTCGATTGGGACGCACTGGTAGCCATCTGCTAAATTTACAGAAGTTTTGTCCAAAAGCATCTACAGCGCTGCTTTTCCATACATTCTCAAAGAAAACATACTAAACTAAACCAATACTAAACCAACTAAAATTCTCGAAATCAAATAAATAAGACTTCTGCACTTATTCCTGCATATAATTTGGATTACAAAGACATATTTTTGAAGTACTTAGTACATCGTGGAGCTATTTGTATGTGTGTCGTGTTTTCGAATATGTCGTGAAATTCATCATTACCTAAAAACACCGATTAAATTCTTTTTCACCCAAAAGAAGAAATCCTTAAAGTTTTTTTTTTTGAATGCACTAAAGATCCGGTGACTAAATGAGTGAAGTGAAGGTGATCGTAAAAATTATAAACCTACGCAAACCTACCGGGAATATATCGTATCTTAGTATAAAAAATGACTAATGCCAATGAACAGTAATACATACACGGGTGAAATTAACATGCTTGATACCACTGAGAATGATCTAATTTATGATGATAGTTAATGACGAAAATGACAACCTTGATGATAGCCGCATTTACATTTACATAATGTTGTTATAGACGCCAAAAAACAAAACAAAATTTATTTTTTTGTTTATTGAAATATTTCGTATTCTACACGAAAAGAAATAATGCTGTATCGAATTATGCTCAAAGTTACATGCAATTGCAAAATTATCTATAGTAAACAAACGATTCATATCACAGACACGATGCATACGATGCATTCACACCAAAATTTGGCAGTAATATTTCATTGTAAAAAACTTTGCAAGTAAATATTAATACAATACTTTTCTTCATTTGTTCTCTACAAATTCTGTATATTTTGAAGAGTGAGCTGTCATAAAGACCAATATAACACGATTTCTATTACTTTCTCGCGACCAATTCAGGATTATTTCTTTATAAATTTTCCTATACTGATCATATTTTCCATGCCTATTACTTATTGTTCATGTTTCATTGTTTATCTTTTGTTTATTGTTTTCCTATTTTTTCAAGCTAAGTGCATTTTATTTTGACAAAGATGAGTATCACATTCAATACAGCGGCATAGGGCCTTCATTAGAACAAATAATTAGGATTAGAAATAGAAATAGAAATAGCAAAAACAAATGTCGGTGCATTTATTGCGATAGTATTTGAAAAAGTTTGTCTATGACACCTTGAGGATAGAAAGTAACCGATAATCTGAGGAATATTACTGCAATTTTCATCAGGAGGTGGGAGGAAAATTATAAAGTCATCTGCATATAAAATATGTCGAGATCCAACTCGTTTACGTATTTTGGATGAATTTTCCTATTCGTTTTATGTTTATCAGATGTGGAACGTTGTTCTTCAACAAGAGAATATAGATGTTTTGAAACACTATGATTTTGAACCTCCCTTTCAACACAGCCTCGATAGCGCAGTCGGTAGCGCGTAAGTCTCATAATCTTAAGGTCGTGAGTTCGATCCTCACTCGGGGCAGATCCTTTTTTTATTTCACCTGCTTTATTTAACTCCTTCAAGCATCCTCACCGTTTCACAATCTTGCCAATTAATAGACTCTAACTCAGTAGATGGAAGACAATGGAAGTTCAATTAGGGTTGAGAATACAATAAATAAAACAAAATGCACATGCACTAATAAATCCCAGTTTTTATGATTTTAAATTACGACTAAAGCATCCAACTGTATCATTCAAAATAATGCATTTTAAATAGAATGACGTTTTCATCTCATCAACATAATGCAATAACTAGATGGATTCCTTGAGAGAAATGTAAACCGGCATTCATTCTTTTTCTACGCAACATATTTTTGGACGCATGCACTCACGTATCACCATTTCCAAAATGTTTTATGTTGGACAATTGTAGTGACCTCGATAACTTAAGCGTACACTAAAATGAGTGCTGCTTTCGTCAAAATGAGAACAAAAAAGTTGACCCCGACGTGATTTGAACACGCAACCTTCTGATCTGGAGTCAGACGCGCTACCGTTGCGCCACGGAGTCCCATACTTGCCCACTCGTCAACGCATTATTTTAATTAACACGTTAATTTGTGTTCCATACATTCTATTATTCTTACAACTGTTATTCTACACTTCTCTGACAGCACTTTTTTCACTCGCCTTATCCACTATATTCGAACAAATCATTCATAAATCATAAAATACAATTTCAATGAATAGAGAACGAGGTTTGAGCTCGATGCTAGAAAAGGCATAGAAAATTAACATAATAAACCTTGGCTTAACTAGCATGAGAATAATTAAAAACTAAATTAAAAACTAGCAAACCAAATATGAGCAATGTGCAGTACGACGTAGTGAAGCGCTCAGATCATACGTTCCGTGTAATTAGTATTCGCAAAGTTGTACATACTATGGTTATTGTTCTAACTCTTTATGACCGTTACACCAAGTATTATGTGAATTCACGTTATAACACCGTTGAATATTCGGTTTTAGCATAGCATAGAAAACAAAGCGCATCACAAACAATACTCATTTTAATCTACATATTTTTACTTACAACAGCTAATCCTCCGTATAACTGCAACATCAATCATAATAAACAAACTTACAGTCTTTTTCGTAGTAACGTACGAGCTACAGTTTTCTAATAATTTTAAAAATAAGAATAATACGGACGTCACGCGAGGCGTAAACTCAAAAAGTTTACGCTTGATTTGCATGGGAGAGCGTAAACTTCCGGTCAAAAGATTATAGGGTTGTATGGCTCAAATTCAGTTTACGCCAAAGTTTACGCTTCGTGTGACGTCCGTATAATATTTCAAAAAATAATAAATTTCCAATCGCCTCAAGCACACAAATGTACGAATATTCATAACGCTAAACGTCATCGGGAAATGTACGGATAACAGCACAGTGTTCCCGATGTAAACACCAAACTGACAGAACATTAAAAGCTCCTCCTTTCTCCACGATTTTCGCACCCTGTCTGCTAAAAGGTGGACTTTGAACACTGCTCTCCACCCGCCGCACGGATGTATCACAATCAACCAAGTGTGTGAGTGTGTGTTGGGAGTTTATAGTAACAAACGCTACGCATAGCAAACCCTTCTCTGACCGGCCGTGTACCGCACACATCAACCCAGCCCAGCATAAGACGTGTGTCGGTGAACTTCACTAGCTCGCGTAGGGTTGAACTCCGTCAACACACCGTTTGCTGTTATTTCGCGACGAGAAGCCGAAGGGGAAAAGTCATCTACTTGTACACATTCAGCAAACCACTGCCACTTTCTCATCCACACGTTACTCGAAAGGAGAAAATGATTAATACCGGGTAAGTTTGTCGCTTCGGGATGGGTTAGTATTTCAACACATTGTTGGTGGTGTCTCTGCCAAAGCGGTATGTTTTCATGTGCTACTATCGTTATCGGATGTGCCGGCGACAGATAACGTAATATCGTCCGGGTCCGAAGGTCGTCCGTCAGCATCACATCGAAAGATTAAACTCATTACAACGAAGGATTCCGATCAAGGGCAATGAGCGTCGTTCATAATGAAGCAAGACCAATGGGAAGATTTGAGAGTGTATTTTTTCCTTTTGGAAACGATCTTTACGCCTGACACGTCACTATATACAGATGATCGCTCTCATCCTGTTTGATTGTGCGATCAAATGGGATCTTTGGAAAATCTACGCACCGTATGAAACCGGTCTATGGTCATTAAGAATTGTGAAAAAATGATAAGAGACACGCATCAAGAGAAAAAATCACATCCATATGTTTCTTACCTTGTGTTACAGAAAGCTAGCTGGACGCACGCTCTTCATCACGGGAGCATCGCGCGGTATTGGCAAGGCGATCGCTCTACGAGCCGCTCAAGATGGGGCTAATGTTGTGGTCGCGGCCAAGACAGCCGATCCTCATCCAAAACTGCCCGGCACGATCTACACAGCAGCAAAGGAAAGTAAGTGATTGTGCGTGTGGCAACGCTAACACTCATTCTAAGTATTTTTCTTACCATTAGCATAACCATTTTCTTCGTCGATTTTCCAGTTGAAGCCGCCGGAGGCAAGGCGCTGCCGTGTGTGGTAGACGTACGCGATGAAGGTGCCGTGCGTACCGCTGTACAGAACGCAGTGGCCAAGTTCGGTGGAATCGATATTGTAGTCAACAATGCCAGCGCAATCTCACTAACGCCCACGGAACAAACCGAAATGAAGCGATACGATCTAATGCACCAGATCAACACCCGTGGCACGTTCCTGGTGTAAGTGGAAAGCTTTGCTTCATTGTGAAGTAAAAAATAATAGTACTATCTTCCTGTTCCCAACCAACCAGCTCAAAAGAATGCATTCCCTACCTTCGCAAGAGTAACCATGCACACATCCTGAACATTTCGCCACCGCTAAACATGGCCCCGCACTGGTTCAGCAATCACGTCGCCTACACGATGGCCAAGTACGGCATGTCTATGTGTGTGCTCGGTATGGCGAAGGAGCTGGAGAGTGCCAACATTGCGGTGAACGCTCTCTGGCCCCGCACGGCTATCCACACCGCAGCCATGGAGATGCTGACGGGTAAAGAAAGCGATCAGTTCTCGCGCAAACCCGATATCATGGCCGATGCTGCGTACGCCATCCTCTCGAAAGAGCCCCGGCTGGTGACGGGCAAATTCCTCATCGACGATGAGGTGCTACAGGCAGAGGGCATCACGGATCTGAAGCAGTACGCTTGCGTGCCGGAGAATGCCGACAAACTGATGCCGGACTTTTTCCTCGACGTTGAGCCGGAGAAGCTGGTAGAGTTTGCGGCGGAAGGCAGCCATGCGGCTTCGTTAAAGAAGCCTGCTGGCGAAGCCGCTGCCGGTGGCAAGATTGAGGGACTGTTCCAGAAGATCGAAAGTCTGCTGAGTGAAGAGATTGTTCGCAAGACGGGTGCCGTCTACGAGTTCAAAGTGAAGGGCGAGGAATCCGGCACGTGGTTCGCTGATTTGAAGAATGGCACCGGCAAAGTGGGCAAGGGTAACCCGCCAGCAACGGCCGATGCCGTGCTGACGATGGATTCGAAGCACTTTTTCGATATGTTCACGGGCAAGCTGAAGCCGGCGAATGCATTTATGACAGGCAAGCTGAAGATTTCCGGTGATCTGCAGAAGGCGATGAAGCTCGAAAAGCTTATGGGTGGACTGAAGTCCAAGCTGTAAAGAACCAGTGGAAACAGTGGATGAGTGGTAGGCAGTTATTTAATTGGCTGGGTTTGGCTTTTCTTTCTTTACGTTTAAGAAAAAAGTTTAATAAATGTATCACTTTTTTAATAACATCACTCTACCTCAAACCGCCCAAACGAGCACCATATTTGAGCATTTTTACGAAAATATATACCGTTATCAGTAGAGGTTCTCCAAAAAAAGGAAACTAGCTAAAAAATCAGTATAACAAACCAAGGCGAAAGGCTAATAAAAATTCTAACATTACTTTTTCATAATAAACTCATCTACCATCATGTGTGGTGCCATTCTGGAAAGAACATAATCTACCAGTCCTTTACAATCTTGGTTGCATATCTTGTGTTTATATGGCTTTCACGATACGAATACCTCGAAGGCGACGAAAGCGTCCGAATGAACATGGTACAGATAACATTGCGCAAAGTCATTCGTTGATTACTTACTCCTCCGGGCAACAGTCACTTGCTTGTTGGTGGTGTTGTGCGGTGCCAAAGTTCAGGTTGAACCAAAGTGCGAAGAATTCTGCTTGTGAAACGACGAACAAACAATGCAAAATACAGGGTACGTATTTTCCGCCATGAAAGCGTTCACTTTCCGCTGTTGCTTCATTTCTGCCGTGTTTTCATCAGGAAGCTCGCAGGAATCACGCTATTCATTACCGGTGCATCCAGGGGCATCGGCAAAGCGATCGCACTGAAAGCCGCTCGTGATGGGGCCAACATAGTGCTGGCAGCCAAAACGGCGGAACCTCATCCGAAGCTACCCGGAACCATCTACACGGCGGCAGCAGAAAGTAAGATTGCTAGGACCCTTTCCTCGGCTAGGAGAGCTTAGGAGCTTAATTGTCTGTTGCGTTTACAGTTGAAGCAGCGGGCGGAAAAGCCTTGCCTTGCGTCGTGGATGTGCGCAGTGAGGAAGCCGTACGGGCTGCCGTTCAAAAAGCTGTCCAAACGTTCGGGGGTATCGATATCGTGGTTAACAATGCCAGTGCCATATCGCTGACTCCAACCGAGGAGACTGATATGAAGCGATACGATCTGATGCACAATATCAACACCAGGGGTACTTTCTTGGTGTAAGTATGGGAAACCAGAAGCACTGGAGTTCGATCGATCCGCAACGCAGATATCTTCCTAATAGCAGTGTTCTTCCAGATCGAAAGAGTGTTTGCCGTATCTGAGGAAAAGCAAGCATGCTCACATCCTGAACATTTCTCCACCGCTTAACATGGAGCCACATTGGTTCAGCAACCATGTCGCCTATACCATGGCCAAATATGGGATGTCCATGTGTGTGCTCGGCATGGCGCGGGAGTATGAAAGTGCAAACATTTCGGTGAATGCGTTGTGGCCTCGTACGATCATTTACACCGCTGCTGTTGAGATGCTCCACGGACAGGAGGGCTATCCATTCTCTCGCAAACCGGAAATAATGGCCGATGCTGCATATGCGATACTTTGCCGATCAGCGGGAGCTAGTACTGGAAACTTTTTTATAGACGACGAGGTGCTGGCCGCGGAAGGTATTACGGATATGGCACAGTACGCTTGTGTGCCGGGTAACGCACTAATTCTCACCCCGGACATCTTCGTGAACGAGAAAAAATCAAAGCTGTAATCAATTTGTTCGGAATGAATTTCAGGGCCTTGGCTGCAGAATAAATTAAGGGTGATGGACATTAAAGTTGAATAAAAATATAATATTTGTCCATAGCATTACCTTTTACAAACGAAAAGAATGGATTTCCAAGTAATTTGAACATTCTTCTCAACAAATAACTGACGATATTATTTTCTGCGTTATTCCAAATGACCTTAAGCTACGTATACACGTACTAGTTAATTTTGAAAGATAAACGATCAGATTTTTGTTGGCTAGATAATTTCACCCTTTGAAAGACAGCCATAATCATACAGTGGAGCGCCGTTTATCCGGGTACCTTTTATCCGGCTGTCCGTTTATCCGTGCTGTTGAGAAATGACAGTTCAATACAATGATGACATTGCGTTATGAGGAGGATATTTGAAAAAACGGGTAAAAGAGCACATTGTCATAACAAAAGACACAATAATTCAAGCGAATTTCAAATATTCTTATGGGAAAAACATGAATTTAAAAGATGAATACATGAATAAAAAGACGACCCAAAAGGACAATCATTTTAACCTTTAAGTTGGCAACCGGATACCCGGGTATTTTTTTTCAACTTCGAACTGCAATAACTTTTGATTCATTGCTTTTATTGACCTGAAATTTTCCGTAGCCTCCCAACTTTTAATTTATGATTTTTTGGTGCATAAGTTGTAATTTTAAACAGCCTGTAAGTATTTTATTTTGATTTTTTTTAACTTTACCACGTAAGTTGGCAACCAGCATACCCGGGTATTCCATACATTTTGTATGGAGAATGACGTTTCTCTTCTTCCTCTTTTCGTATTGTGCTTATTTTCGAGTCATGTTCAAGCGATTCCAAATTTCAATTTGACCGTTATTTTTATAATAAAATGAAAAAACTTAATGAATAAATGAAATAGAAGAGAATATATGGTCGGCATTACTTGCTTACAGCATTAAAATATAGAAAGCATTGTTTACCTATGAAAATCGTTAATTTTTTGCATCAAAACGTGTGGAATACCCGGGTATGCCGGTTGCCAACTTACGTGTGTAGATCTGGTTGCCAACTCTACGGTTAAGGGCTTGAAATACTTTTTCCAATATCTATAAAATACTCAAAATAATATTGAATTATACGGTCCGTCATTCACAAATGTAAATGTGTCGTATTTAATAATTCCGTAAACATAAACATACAAAATCATTCGTGTACGCAAGTAGATGAATGTTACGAACGCTTGAAGCAGAGTGGTTTTTAATAATGAACCCAAGCGCCACAGATTAAGCTTAAACGACTGGAAAATTGAATACCCATAGAAAAAAAATGAAAGCTCCACAGCTTCATTGGTTTGATAAATAGATGGCGTATTACAACTCATCATTATATTGCTATCCTTTTCTTGCAATGTGTTTCGACAAGTTGCATTTTATTATGACCTATATAGCCTTCTAACTTTCTGAGCAAAAATCTATATAAATGGTCGTGTGGTTAGATACGTGGGTATCAACACCAACGACCATTGCTCAAATCTCACTTGCTTCAGTGCTGGTGGTTTCCGTTGGAGTTTAGTATTTAAACAATCGTATCGCCGTTCTAGTTCTAGCGATGCATAACTTCAATGCGAAACCATACAACAGTACAGAGGAAATGAGAAAGCTCTCCTCCAAGCGATGAAGCTCAACTGGTTGGGGTATCCCACCAACAGAGAGCGCCACCAGCTTTTTTGCTATTTTTAGAATGCATGAGTCGTTTGGCGTCTGCTAAACGAAGTCTTTCTATATTCCGTTTAGGTAGAGAACTTGAGTCGTTTAGAAGCCGTTTAGTGGTCGTTTAGTGGATTTGTGGCACTTGGGGAAAATACCATTGCTATCTAAAACGTAACCAAATCTGCTAAAACATTACCCCTGCAATCGTTACAATAAAACTCTATTCTATTATGCTAAGTTTACACGTCGTTTCATCGATTACCTGTCAAATTATTTTATCGAACGAGCTCGTGCAACAGTGTAATCAGGTGTACTGTGCGCGAGCAGACATAAACATTTTTTGTCACCTGCAACTTGGTCAAGTCAGCAGAACGAGACACCTTGCATTTAGAACACTAAACAAAAGCAATAATTCGTGCTACGCATCAGCAAAACAGATCATCCTGCAAACATGAGTACATTCCGTGGTGCCATCAAGAGGCTTAACTGTGATTTGAAGATATCCACAATTTTCTTCGACCTTGATAACACTCTGATCGCAACCAGGAAAGCCGATGCAAAGGCATGCAGCAAGGTAAGTTATCTCAACTCATCCGTGTTTGGCACACGATGCATAAGGTTAGCAAATAAGGTAGAAAAATAAAAATCTAAACTTGGCATACAGATGAACTTATATAACGCTAGGCCTAATGCAGAGTGTTTGCCTCGCGTGTCGGATCGTCTGGAAGTGAAAAGAAGGTGGTAGAACGATCGCTTTGACCTTATGGGTTAATTCAATTGGCATTCCTAACTGGTGAACATTTGCAAGCCATGTTGAAATGTGACACAAATCCACCAACTGATAAGGTCGTCCCGGAATAGTTGTATTAATGTGAAAAACGTGCACTTGAAGGGACAAAATTTCCACTCCCCTTGTATTGTGTGAACGTCTGAAACCTTTCAGTGCTCAGCTGAAATTGGACCGCATGGCACGAAGACGTAACCAATGAACAATTTCTGTTCAAAAACAGCATGCGCTTTTAGATTACCTTATCCAATGCAATATCAGGTTTACTATTGGTTATTGGTTATTGGTTATCATTTGGTAAACCCGAAATATAGATATATTAAATTGAATTCTATGATGTACGTACATTTTTTTACAGTGTGCTATCGAAGGGTTAATACTGAACGTTTGGTGCAGAATGAATTTGTTCATTTGGACCTGTCTCACTGACAGCGCTAGTTCGGGTTGTCACGAGTTTTATTTTTATTTTCATCGAAAAACATGTGTTTGCTTCCCTGAGATTATTATTGTTCGCGCTTCTGCATACTACGCAAACTTGCCATCCTATTAAAATTCCCTTGCCCCGTCCGGAAGATCTATCGAAAACAAGCGATTATTCATCATCTCGGCCGTAATGGGCAGTGAATAGCTCACTCGCGTGGGATTGTTTACTTCCGTGAGGGTTTGGTGAAGGTCTTCCTAGCAGCTGCACAGCGTGTGGTGCGTTATTGAACAGCGGCCACCAAGACAGCGCAGGTTGCAGGTGCCGGTGGTAGCACGAAAAGGGAGAGACATTTTCTATCAGGATCGTGAGCAAATCTATTTTAACGATTTTCCGACTCTCTCGCAGAGAACACGGAGCACGCGGAGCGTAGAAATGAGCTGCACCACATTGCCGGTGCGACTAGGAAAATAGAGAATGGGTTTCCACCGGTCGTCATCCGAATCAGTCGAGAAAACGTCTTGGAACGGTACGGTTCGGATGGTGAACAGAAGTGCTACTATTTGAGATACATTTGTAACTAACTAGCTGATTGTTGCTAGGCTACCTATCATCTGCTCTGTGGTGCACGTGTGCTTGTACGTGAAACAATTGTGTGCTGCGGCAGAAAACTGAAAACGGTTCAATTAAGTAACGCAAAAAAAAAACCACACGAAAAGAACCCCAAGTCGCAACAAAAATGTCGGGCGAAGTGAGTGAACCCATTAAAAAATGCTCGTTGATATTGAAGAATGCCAAGAGTGACACGGAAAAGTTTGCCGCCCTGTTCATGGTGACGAAACTGATCAAGGGGAAGGACTGCAACCAGGCCGGCAAACGGTTGCTGTTCGAGTCGATCGGGTTCGACTTCTTGCGCAAGCTGCTCACTAGCAAAGACGTGCCGGATGATTGTCCCGCCTCGGTTTATCAGAGTGTGGCTCTTTCGATTCTGAGCTGCTTCTGCGATGACGAGCAGCTCGCCACGCACCAGGACATGCTAGACAGCATACCCGTGTTCATGGGGATCGTATCGACGTGCGACGACGACGAGTACGACGACAATCTGATCATTATCAACGAGGCGTACCACTGTCTGCAGAGCATTTCGCTGTACGAAAGTGGCCGGTTGGCGCTGCGCCAGCATGATGTCATCACGAAAATGGCGCAGATCTACACGCAGCGCAGCTTCCAGATCGATGAAGCACTCACGCTAATCGTGACACTGGTCGCCCGCTTTGGAGCGAACTCGTGGGACAACGATCCGAAGTTGTTCCATGCGCTGTTGCAGCGCGTTTCGCTCGACTTTGAAACCGACCACGCGGAGCGCAAGTTCGAGCTGGCGGAGATGATCAGCTCGCTGCTGTTCCACTGTCGCCGAGATCTGGTGGCCCGCACGGTGCAGGGCGAAATCTGGCCCGAATGCTTGTACAAGGGTATTAGCGATATTTTGAAAAGCAAAATCGGCAAGGCACAGCGCGATCCGGCCCTAAAGCTGGCAGCGAATGCGGTCGACGTGCTCGGCATCGAATGGACGTTGCACGACGTGGAGAATCCGAAGAAGTTTTTCCTGCTGTTGCTACAGCTGGCCGCAATCGAGGTGCGCATGCAGATGGACAACAAGAGCTTCAACCAGTGCGTACAGCAAGCCGATCTAATCACGGCCTGCTTCATCATCCTAGAGCTGTCGATCAACTTCATGTCGACGGATCAGCTAGATCTCGACCAAAAGGATAAGCAGCAGGTGTACACGGGCCTAAAGGGTGCCTTTTCCGCGGTGCTTGGTGTGTTGGTAAAGTTGGCCAATGACACCAAGAAAGACCGACTGCAGAAGACGGAGAAGGCGTTTGCGTATGCGATGGTTCGCGTGCTCACAGCCTGGTTGGCGCAGGAAACAAGTGCCATGAAGAATCAGGTTTCCAAAGTGTTGCCTTTCCTGTTTAAGCTGGCCAACGAATCGTTTTACGAGTCACGCGACTACCGCATTGCTCACAAGGCCGACAATGTGGATGATCACGAGCAGCAGCCACCGGCAGACATCTTGCGGGTGATGTTGCCCGCCATATGCCATCTGGTGGTGGAGGAGGAAGCGCGCCAGATTTTCCTGAAGGAGAAGGAAGAGCAGGTGCTGTACGACTGCCTGCTGTTCCACTGGTCAATTGCGCACTACAAAAAACCGCCGGTGCCACGCGCCGAACGACTCAAGCGCATGAACGAACCCGACCCAGAGATGACGCCTCAACAGCTGGACGACATGAAGGACTCGCGAACTGCGATCGTTAGCTTGTGCAACATCCTGATGAACATCACCGTGCTGGAGGCCAAGCTGGTCGAAGAGAGTACGCTGTTCGCTCAGTTGCTGCGGTTCATCTTTGAAAACTTACCGGAGCTGAAGGACATCCCAGACAATCTGGTGATGCACGGTCACCTGGCTGTGCTCGGACTGCTCTTGCTGAAACAGCAAGCGTCAAAGATCAAGAAAAACGACTTCTCCATCTGTCGGTACATCCAGACGACGATCCGGTTCCTGTGGGATGCGTACAACATTGACGAGTCGAACGATCCGCAGGCGCTGGTGGTGTCGATGCAGTACAAAGAACACTGGTTCGAGATCATGGAGCTGTGGTTCCTGGGCATGCAGACGATGAGCGGCATCATCAAGCTGATTCCCTGGATCTCCGAGTTTGCAATCGAGAGTGGCTGGGCCGAGGGAATTGTAGAAACGTTGCGCAAGGTGAAGATTGGCACGCTGCCCCCGAACGTGAAGCTGGCGTACGAAGACTTCCTGTCCCAGCTCGTCGATGCTAATCCGGCTGTAGCGCCCGTGCTCAAGAAGGCCGATGCGCTGAAGGTGTGCCGTAACCATCGGATGATGGACCTGGGCAAGAAACTGTTCGGAGATTAAAGCTAAAGTGCGCAGTTTGCAGTTTTTTTTTTAATTTTTCACTCTAAATTCACCTGTTACTTTGTCCATGCGTCATGTTGCCGGGCGGCATAGCTCCATTTCTTATTACATGTAATTCAATTTGCTGCATTTTATTTCATCATACTCCATTTACTTAATCTCATCGCATGTTGGTTGTCGCGTTCGCTTATTGCGCCGTATGTTCGGTAATATTGAAAAAGTAAAAATGTACACGCTATATGTGCAGAATAAACGTGTTTTCTACGTATATATATAAATACACATCGGGCTTTTATATTTCAATAATCTCAAAGCTAAAATCATCTACATGGAATAAAACTGCTTCGAGCGAACATAGTTTCCACTCCAGAGTACAAGCTCGAAAAAAAGGACCCCAAAATGAATGCCCTACTTTCATTTGCCCAATGTCTTGGACAAGAAAAATTTTAGCTAGAGACACGGAGGAGACGCGAATAGCAGTTTTAGTAGCCGTTGTCGGAGTGCGTGCTGCATGTGAGGACGGCTATGTGGCAGTGTAGGTTCGGTTTAAAAATAGAACTTTCCTTTCTACCGCACTGGGCAAGAAGTATCGTGCGGTGGTACGATGCAAACAGCACACTCTTCCCGTCGACATCATGGCTCGTGTTGGAAATCTGTGGGGTGTGGTAAAAGAGGAAAAAGGAAGATTTTAAAATGAATGAAAGAAAGAAATTTGAATTCGTCTCTACTGCCGTCCACCTTTACACCACGGAACCTAATCGCACTCCAAACCGCCGTGATCGTGTGGTGTAGGAGCAGTAGAAGCAAAAGACACCCCCCACCCACTTAACTCTCACCGTCAGCTTCAAGAAATCTGATTTATTTGTATGAACGACGGCGAACGAAGATGAAATAGAAAAGTTATTTTTTACCTAGAACTTAGGATGTTCTCAGTTGGTAGATTGCCACTGGTTAAACACCCACATCCTTCCAGGGAAAAGGAATTTTGTCTGTCGTCTTTTTTTTTTTCATTTTTCGTACAGCAGCAGATTCTTGGCGTAGCAAAATTCGAAAATAACATCGCATTACAAATTACCGTGCACGAGCGCCCTCTTGTGTTCGGTAAACAAACTAAATACTTTCAATGCCTTGTACGGTAAGAAAGACGAGATGCACTTCTGCGTGTTTCAAAATCAATCGACAAGTGCATTCGTCTCTCACAATACCACCTTTCCCTTATACCAGGGTGTATAGTAGCGTGAACGAAAACAGCAGAAACCCAAAATAATCATTGAATTTCCATGTGCCAAGCGAGCGGCAAATCCGAAAATAGCAACTCATTTCTTCGTTCAACTTGCCTTGGAATAATACCGTAAGGGCGGGATGTATGCACATGTCCCTCCGCTACCCAGTTTCCAAGTAGATGAATGCACACACCTCGGCACAATACGATGAGGTTAAAATTATTAGAGACACTCTTTCTTCTACATCGACGACGCTTTGCTTTCTTTTCAACTCTTTGTTGGGGTTGCTCTATTGCCTTTGTCGTTGTTCATACGTTATTAATTTTATGATAGGTGAAACTGGATGATCGTGTTTTTTTTGTCTTAATTCTTTATCTAGCCCTAAATCTTTTGTAAACTTACCCATGAGCAGTGGTGGATTAACACAGGTGGAGGCCCTAAGCGGTCACACGAATGTACAGCCTTTCTGTTGTGTCAAGCGAAATGTTTTGTGAGAAATTCTAAAACAGAGAAAGATTGTGAAGAAAATTTTCTTGTGAACGGGGGGTGGGTTCCTCTACTCGGAGACCCATCGAGATCTGTGGGCCCCACGCGACCGCTTAGTTTGCGTACTGCTTAATCCGCCCCTGCCCATGGGGAATATTTTTGTTAAAAGGCATATAGAGTGAGTGTTTGGAATTCAATCGCCGCCACAAAATTACTCATGCTAATGTCTGGAACATTTCTCTTCCTCCTCTCCTCCCACCAGGTGGCCGATCTGCTGCACCGTGAACATGGGTTCAGCCGCGAGCTAGCGAACGAAACTGCTACCAACTATCTAAGCGCGTTTCGTCGCTGCCCGGATAATCCGGACGTGGCATTGGCCCAGTGGCGCTCCCAGCTCTGGCAGGACGTGCTGCCAGGCACGCACAAACACTTGGCCTCTGAACTGTACGGACGGTGGCTGGAGTGGCGTTACCGCTATCTGGCCCTGCCGGTTGAGGTGCAGACGATGCTGCAAACGCTTCGACTTCAGTACCTGCTCGGGATCATCACCAACGGACCGACGGCGGCACAGTGGGAGAAGATCGACCGGTTGGCGCTGAACAAGTACTTCGATTGCATATTGGTATCCTCTGATTTACCGTGGGCCAAGCCCGATCGCAATATCTTTTACGCAGCTTGCCACTATCTAGGTGTCCCGCCCGGCCAGTGCGTGATGATCGGCGACAAGCTGGAGACCGACATTCAGGTGAGTGGTGGCGATCGCCACGGCACGAGGACGGCTCCGGGTTTCCCCCCTTTGTCGCGGTTGTTTTCGTATCTCAATTTTCCAGGATGTGTCTTCCGTCCCCCATTTAACCGCTCACGATCCGTCCTTCTTCGGGAAGATCGAACGCATACGTGACACACACCGCGAAGGTACCCCAAATTCGCTCACACACACAGCCCTCCACACATATATTGAATCGTTGAATCTTGATCTTCATTTACGCACACATTTCCATTTTCATTCATCCATCCATCCCTTCTGCACTTTCCCTTTCGTGAAAATCGTAAACAATCATCCGGGGGGTTGGTGTTGCGATGTTCTCGTTTCATTTAATCCCCTCCTACACATGATGCACACACACAAGCAAGACAATAACCGTCGTGTGCCGTCTTGCTGGTTCGTCAAATCGACTCATTCGGACCGGGAGAAAACCATCATTCTACACATGATCGTCGACCGCGTTCATCGACCATTTTCTGAAAACAGAAACGCAAATATCAAATTAGAATCGTAGTAAATGAACATTCCGTTGTCAACCGATGTGCCTTGAACCGACGGCCAATGTGTAAGTGCCAAGTGTACACAAAAGGGAATTACGTTCACTGTAGTAGTAGTAACGTTTTATGGAAGGTTCATGTAACGTTGGTGCATCCTCGTTATTGATCGTGGCAAATGTTAAAAAATGAAATTCCAAATCGAAACTTTAATTTGTAGTTATAAAAAAACATATTCTCACACAGATGTATATATTAATATGGTAAACTAATGGTTGCCCTTTGCGCGTACCGCTTAACAAAAGAGCGCTAACGGTAAGTTGTCCCCTTGTTCCAACATAATTACCTTCTCATACTGTTTTTCTTCCATTGGAACCTAGTGCCTTGGTAAAGGGTTTTGGCCGAAGCGTTTTTAAACCAAATCGTCAATATTGTTGTGATCAAGAGAAGAGCAATATATCCTAAAATCAAATCAGGACACTTGATTTCGGTCAATTTAAGCAGTTGAATTACAGTTACTTACATTAATATTACAAGTTTGATGATTTGGAAGAGTTAAAAAAAAAATAAAAAATAAAACAATAGAATTGCATTCTTTGATATTCGCAAAATATAGATAAGAAAAATGTCTTGCATGAAAAAAATGCGATCATCCATATGTACCATTTTTTCGGAAAAAAAAGAGAAGCGTCTGACAGCATGGCGTCGTTGTGCTCGCTAGGTAAAGCAAATTTGCAAATGTAATTCACAGTCATGGTCGAGAGAAAACATGCCCAACAACAGCAACAGCAATTCTTTTCAGATCATGCCAAGCATATAATCTACCCTTGTTTCTCTTCTACATGAACATACATTATACCACTTGAAACACTATACACACATTTGCAGTCTTATTTCATTTGATTGAAGCATTACTTTCCTTCCCATTCCCGTTCCCGAATTATGACTACCTCCAATGGTGCGCGAACGATCAACATATGTCTGATTCCGATTTTTCTGCACACACTGAAAACATGAAAAACATTACCTTCAAACCATTGACACCGAATGTTGATTGATGATGATCAACCGGATTGCTGGATGATCGACAAACACACCACACCCTGGGGCCCGGTATATCTCATCAAAATTGGAAAACATCCCCCTGTTGGACTGGACACGTTATTATTCACTGGCTGTGGACGCGCTTCGCCATCGGATGGTTTGGTAAATATCTATTTTGTAACGATAAACGATTTGTAAACCCAATCCCGATCGGCATTCCGATCTCCCGCATTGGGGAACCCTCTCAAACGGGGACACGCATAACACGGGGACGTGTGTGTGTGTGTATGCGGGTTGAAACATGTTCTTTGGGACTTGTCACTGTGGGTCAAATCACTGCAACACGCTACAACAGGGTGGTATTGAGGCAAGTCTTGGTGCGACGGTTTGGCTTCCGCTGCCTACGGAGCAACGCATTATCGGAGACAGGACGATGCAGGATGTGCCGGAGCATGTACGACCGGACGCGATCGTGGACAGTGTGCTGAAACTACCCGCCATGTTACCACCATCGACGTCGTTCCGCGGACGAAGACCTGCCGAAGCCGAATTTGGAGACTGGGAGCAGAAAACTACCCGCAACCGGGCGGCGCAGTACAATCGCATCCTTCCGGAAATTCCCGAACTTTACAGCACGTACAGCAGCTCCAGCAACGACTGTAGTCAGCATAGCAATGGCAGCAACAGCAGCAACAACAGCAGCTGAATTTGCCGATTGTTCTATCCAAACAAATGACGAGAGAGAGAGGAGCACAGCGTGCAGCAATGGCAAACAGAGTGCGAAGCATACAAAATGCGACCAACGATATATCGTTCCACAAGAGATGCATTCTGTAAGATATGATTCCCACACACGATGCCCTTCATTTTGTTTGCAGCTTATTCTCCCTACCACAACCAACTTTTGACTCGACCGCCAACACGAACGGTTTCACGCTGAGCGCGTCCCTATCGCTTTTCTTATTCCCTTTATACTATTTCTTGCAAAAATCTTACACGCTTAATCTATATCGTGCTTAGTTTCTTTCCTACTTAGTCTCTCCATTTTAACGATGGGATTGAGTCACATAATTGTTACCATATTCGCTCGATTCAAATGGTGGAATAATTAAAGAAAGAGCGTGGCCATCCATTTTTCAATTCGTCACAATTAGCGCGCAAATAATTTCTACATTGTCGCCAAGTGCAGGATGGCTGCACCGTGTCTGCCAGTCTCTGCTAGCCAACACATGTTGCTTCCATGCTATAAGTGTATCGATACAATGTATTTCGAATATTTCATTTTCTCACTAGAACATAGAATAGATGTAGATTACGATAGGGAAGTACCTGATTTGATAATGCAATGGAAAACGTATCTCTCTCTAACGGTTTACATCCGCGCAAAGGATGAATTAAACATCTTCCTCATCGTCCTGGCTTATCCAATTGAGCAGATGAAGTGTGCAGTACAGAACAAAAACACATATTTTTCAATACATGTTCTTTTTGTAATCTGCTGGGCGGAGAAAATAAAGAAACATTTCTGAACTAAGCATTCTTTCAAATATGTTACGTTTGTTTACTGAGGGCTAACACACGGGGCGACGCAAACCCTAGCACAAAACGAGACATTTCTATTGGAATAAATTGCTTTTGGCGAAAGAATAAATTTCACGTGCATGATGCAGCAATTCAAATGATATTCGGATTCGAGAAAGAAATATATACACTATGGCTATCAACAGGGCGGAACGGACCATTGTTTTGACCTTACTTGGATCTTTGTTTCAATCTAGGGACAACAACGGTCAACGTGCGACGCGACGAGTGAAAAACATTCAATATTGTGTTTTCTTGATCTTACCTTTGTGTATCAATAATGATTTGGACACAAGACGGACAATTTCGAATGAACGCAATATTTTCATAATTTCTTTTCAATTCCTTGATGCCGGCCGGGCTGGCGATAACATGTTCGGTCGCTTCTCGTTTTATTAGTCACGCAATTATGTTTTCACTATTTGACAAGCAATGTAACTTGCAGGCGACGGTTGTATTGAGTCAGATTGGCTTTCTCTCTGCTGCTGTTCGTCAATATCGGGCGCTTGAATGATCAATCTAGCGTACGAACCGTCGGCCGAATGACCATCAACGAAGCCAGGATTTATACAAACGCATCCATTTATTTCCTGCGAACGGAAGAAAATGGTGATAATACATCCAAACCACACCTTTATTATTACACATATTAGAGAAAAAAAACAACATTCACTTACCCTAACGTATCGGTTAAGGGCGCTTGGGCAAATCATAATATTTGGTACACGGCTTAACCGACCGAACTCGTTCAGCATATCCACGTCAAGCGGAACGTCCTCTGGTGGCGGGTTGAGGGGATAAAACGACGCTTGATGAAAGAGGTGACCGTAGGCTCGCTTAATCTTGTCACCGCCGAGAGGGGGAGCACTGCCGATCGTTACATTGGCGACCGTACATTCGCTTTCAATGAGATGCTTGATCACATCTACCGTTGTAATTCCGATTTCTACACCCTCGAGGTTGAACACGCACGGATCGGGCAGGAAATGCAGGTTCTTGTAGAAGCTTGCCACTTTGTACGGTGGTGTAGGGTACACGAAGGAGCTCACCAAATCGTCATGGTGGGACACTACGAACACTTCGGTATGAACACCGATTGAGCTCATGATTGTGCTTATGATCTTCTCGAAGTATTCGTCGAACGTTTCAGCCACTTCCGCGTACAGTTTGCAGTTAGCGTCGGCGAATGGCCCGGTAAGGATCAGCACATCAGGTGGGTTGTTACTGCAGTACACCAACAAACTGGAAAGCTTTTCGTATAGCAAATCGTCTCGATCCGTGAAGGGGGCACTGGCAATCACACACGTTAAGGTCTTGTCGAGACTGCTCGGCACACGCGGTAGCGCGAGCGTTCGTTCGCAGTGGATTTGCTTCACGGAAAACAACGTTCCACGTGGGTTGATGCCCTCCAGTAGCACAGTTTGGCCCGGGAAAAGTGACCACCAAGAAGGAACCTGCACCTTGCTCAAATCAAGCCTGGTGTAACGAAGCGTGTGCTCGTCAAAATCTACGATGGATAGTTTGCTAGTAGTTGGGTTCCGGTTGGAGGCGACCTGCTTGTCCGATGTTGTGCCGCTGCTGCTGTTCGTAGTCGTTGATGACGACTCCACGACGATCCTGCCTAGAACGCGGATGAGCTCCGAGCTAGGGTAGTCTACATGATGCACCTTGATACCTTCAAACCAGCTGGATAATCTATCCTCTTCTCGTTCGATGTCAACGTCAGTCTCCTCACTAGCGGGTTCCTCTTTGACAGGTAGCAGCGTGTCCAAAGCGGAAGCGGAATTCGATTTAACGTCAGGTTCATCGTTATTCTTAGTAGACTGTTCGTGACTCTTCGGCTTTACTGCTTCCAGCGCCACCCGTTTGCAGATAGCATTGCCGCATTCATAGATCCGATCGCCAAGAATCATCACTCGATCGTAGCTAGAATCATACATGTATTTGCAGCCATCGTTAGCAAACTGTGCCGACTTTATTGTGAAGCCAACTCCCTTGCCGCGGCCAGCGCCCGTTCGCCTATTTCGATCGCCCAGCGATACATCGTCATCTATCGTGATAGGTTCCTTTCCTTCATCGGTAGTTGTAGGTAGCCAGTTAAATTGCTTCAGCAACTTAGCACTGCCATACGTGTACACGATCTGTCCAGCTTTACTGTGTGCATCTGGATCATTCTTCTTAGACGACGCAGACCTAAGGAAACAGAGTTACATTTCATGAGATTAATCGAAAGCAATAATGATGCCCCCAAACCCCCCCCCCCCCCCCCCTCATGAATATTGTTTTGGAACACTTACAATGGAGAGTAGGTAACGGTTGTAAATGGACTTCCACCACTGCCTCCTCCTCGAACGCCGTTCGGAGTGTTCACATTGTGTTGCAAGCGAGAGACCGTCTTTTTAGCCTAAAATCAGAAAAGAAAACGTAAAATTTACATGAGAAACCGCGGAGTTAAAGTATGTATTATCGTTAATTTACACACTTAATGTCATATAATAATATAATAAGAGTACTCGAACTTGAGACATTCTGGACGAGATATATTTGAATAGCATTTTCCGTTAGAAAACGCTTCCGTATATGATATTATTAAATGGTTGAATGGTTCATTGCTAGCACTTATTTTTTGCAACACACCGGTTCCAACACACATTTATGGTCGATCTCAGTATTATAGACGAGCATGTAATCTAGTCACGAAACTTTAACTGAAAACGTGTACTAGAAAACATGCTCGCCTACAAAGCGGAGAATAATGCATTGCTGGGCCCTAGAAAACGGTTTCCTCCGTACGTAGTTCTCAGCATTTGGCCCATATATTTTAAAACCCACGATCATGATTCAACCCTATCGTGTACTTTTACCTCTTGGACTACAAACGAATAGAGCATCACTGTGCGCAGGCATGGTCACGTTTTCGCCTCTTGCTTAAGAAAGACAACCACACGTTTCTCTCTGTGCTGAAGAATGTTACATATATTGCAATGATCAATTGGAGCAGGAAACAAGTGACGAGCTATGCTACTTTTTACTATTATTATTATTATTTAGAAAAGCTCTTTGCTAACAACTCCAATATTTGGTAAGTATTAGCTAATTTATAATTTAAGCAAAGGTAAAAATACTCATTTGTTCTCTTGAATGTCGGCTGAATGGTTCCAAACAACATTAATGAGTGTGGATCTAGTCACAATTGAATATTCATGTGAAATCACTAGATTCACACCCATTTACACTGATAGGAAGTTTTATTCTGAACAAAATTGTTAGTGACATAGAGCGTGTGCCAGTGCTCATAAGAGCGCCTAAGTCGTGCTAAATGCTTGCAACAAACCTGCCGCGACTAAATATTTTAAGGATATATACGATATTCTAATAAAGAAAAAATATTTCCCGATGCGAAAATTGGAAAATAGCTAGCCATACAATATTTAAATTTCAAACGTGCCTGAAACACGTGACGTTTCTATACTCCACTAAATTAGGACACGTGCTGCTGGTGAAGATCGTGGGCACCCTTTAAAAAGTAAACGATTTCTCCCTACCCATGTTTCCACATTCCTCCCGCATTGGTCAACCGTGGGAACGTCACCTACAATAATCGAATCTACATCACTATTTTTATTATGCTGGCGGTCAGATGGAAAAATGGGAAAATAAATTCAGACTAAGCTCTTACGGATAGTGTGTAAAACGGTAAAAATACATTTTGGCATTTTGATCAACAACAAAACTTATCAATTGTATACAAAAAAAAGCGAGTGTAATTCTTACAAATTTACAAAATTGTTTACTAATCTTAACAAGTCACCATTTGAAGATGTTTTAATCATTTGTTATGTATCTCTCATTTCCTCTCTCACGCGAGAAAGAAGGTTGACGACCTTACAATAATATGAGCATTGGAGCGATGCGACGCTGAAGCTGAGAGAGAATGAGCGCAGCAAAAATCGAACAATTTTGCTTTGGCAGCACAAACATTCGCATCTTTCGTACTTTTAAAGAAACGGAGAGTGGAAGACAAACAAACAGTGTTGCTTTGGCGAGAGACTTTTCATCGTCATTCTTCCTAATATCACGATGCAGATGGTAAAGAATGAGTGATCAGTACAAATGTTAGGTGTTATACATCTCTGTAAAGCAGGGAAAAATATGAGTTCGTAATCATTCTGAAAATGAATAGTTCAATAATATAGGTGCTTAGCTTAGCTTAGCAATGAAGGTGTTAAAAATACTTTATTCGAATGAATTAATCTTTTGAAAATACTTTCATCATGATAATATTTTAGGTTTCAAATACCCTTTCAGAAAACAAATTTTAAATTACTTTTTGAATTGTACTTAGTAAAAGAAGAAAATTTCCGACGATTTACTCATATGATGCAACTAGAAGGAAGAAATTAGATTCTTCAACGGAATGTTGCTGGCCAGCGAGAAAATTGCGAAAATATATTTCAGTTCCTTAGCCACAGAGAACCGGCAGTTTAACTGTTGAAATACTACTATAGCAACGGAGAAGCACAAAAGTGTTGATCAAGCAATCGCTTACCAACTACACACATATACACACAAAACCGTGGTGGTTTTCATCTCAGTATCGAAGAAAGAGCCGTTTTTGCGCTTGCTATCTATCGCACTCTGTAAAATGTTGTCTCCTTTTGTCTTGGAGTGTTGTGTACCTATTCCGATTCTTTAGCATCAACCACTGTTACCTTCATTTCATTTCATTCCATCATGATCATCATGATCATCATCATCATCATCTCCTCCACACGAGAAGTATCTCTCTCCTTCTACACGCCGCCAACGGCTTTTTAGCCGTCTTCACCTTCTTTCATACACCCCTGATTTCACCATCTTTCCACAATAACACCACCGCGCAAACTGCGTGTCTTTTTCCAATCCCACTTGGAGGCTCTTACACTCTTTTTACGATGGCCACTTTTAACCCGTCGACCACAGGTTCTCGTCCCGTTCCTTTCTACAAGGGTGAGCTAGGTTTATTTATTATTACCTTCTTTCTTGCGTATCGTCGATTCTGTTACGCTCTTCTTCGTTCCGTCTCGTTTCTCTCTACCATTCGAGGCGAGAGGGGAAGGCGTTTTATACTCCATTACTGCGCATACTGTTCTTTTAAATTCAAATATAGCCTTTTTTAACGACGCCAGGTAAACGCCGTTTCGACATCCTTTGCGAGGATACGTGGTTCGAAATCCACAGACCACAACACAAACACTATGAAACTTTAAGCCTGCTTTTACTGTAGCATTTTGTTGGCTGTATTGGTGGGAGCTTGATGATAGTCTATGGTTTTTTTTCTTCTTCAACAAAAAGAGCCTTCCAAAATTTCAGGTGGATATTTCGATCGCATCCATCTGTCCTTTCCTTTCTTAAATGTTC
This sequence comes from Anopheles merus, assembly GCF_017562075.2. NCBI lineage: Eukaryota > Metazoa > Arthropoda > Insecta > Diptera > Culicidae > Anopheles > Anopheles merus. Next base: position 53,890,952 of record NC_054082.1, read on the forward strand.
TGTTCGTCGTCGATCGCCACACAATAAGCTTTCTCTCCTCATTGATTGCAACTTCAGAAACATATAATAAACAAAAATCAAGGAGGGTAGACGTAAACCAAAAACCAGAGTGTGGTGTGTATGATAGACAATGCAAAGCGCGGTAATTAAAAAAAATACATTGCACTGGATTTACTTACGATCCCGAGATAGAATGACTTCCCAGCTTGCAACAGCAAAACAGAGAAAAATACAATCATATGGTGGAGAATAGGTATGCCGGGAAGTAACAGAGGGGGGTAAAATGGCGGCGAATCCGATCATCGAAAGACCAAGATGGCCGCCACAATGATGCGTAAGAAAAATCTACCCCCCCCCCCCCTCCTCTCCCCTGCATGATGATTCTGTCCAGTATTCACTCTTCCCTGTGGTAGCTTCGTGACGACGACGACGACGACGATGATGATGACAGTTGTTCGTGCTTTTTTCTTTTTTTTTTTACATCAACCCTATTATTACAGATTTGTTGTTGCCCACTGGTTACGGATCCTGGGTGCCATTGAATAGCAGCAGCAGCAGCAGCAGTCAGTGCGAAGCGAATTGATTGTCCGCTATTTCCTGTGCTCCCTTATTTCTTACAACATGCTTACTTCGATCTTTCACAGGTATTCGATGAACGCTAGAACTAGGGAACTCGAACCACAAGTGAAGAAGTGTATAGCGCGCCATGTTTTTTTTCTTCTTTTTTGTGCTTGATGTACAGGGAAACCAGATGAAGAACCATCTAAAGTTGACATAAGCAACAAAATCTACAACTCTTGTAATGTGCACAAGCGAAATTGTCGATGAGGTGTCCTTTGTAAGTAAAGAATTCTATGAAATTATCAATACACCCGTTTAGGAACGATTACTGCTAGCCAACCACACATTGTATGGCAATTTCTTCGCATAACACACTCTAAAACGCCACATTATTATCGCTTAGTTGCCATCATGGTGGGATCCAACATTCCCATTCCTGTTGTTGCCCAGTGGTCGTCCTCTTTTTAACATACCGTGATAGTAATACCATAAAATACGCCGGGGAAATTAAATGTATGGCATCAGAGACACTAAAAGTGTTCATCTTTCAATGACCGAATGATTGCTGAATTCTCTCTATTAACAAATAGTCAGATACAACATGAACTACACATTTCCCACTCACGTTTCAACTGGATGCTCGCCTAAGAATAAAAAAAACTGTCCAGAGTGTACGCAGAAGAGCGAACGTATTAATGTTCTTACAAAACTTGTTACTCCATTACAACAGCATCAAGCGCATGGACATACACTCAACTGTCGCTCGAGAAAAGCCATGTCCAAAAAGTGATGAGAAGAGTGGCGTTATCAAGGGCAACAATCTCTCTCCACCACCACCACCACCACCACATCATCATCATCATCATCATCATCATCCATGAGTTCAATTCTCCATCGGTTGAAAAGTATGGAGACGGGAGAGTGGTGATTGTAGCGAACGGACGCAACGAGCACGCGCGCGTGTCGCACATGTGCGAATGTGTGCGTAAAAACGATCAGTGGGGTCATCTACCGGCGCGCGCGTACTTGAAATACATCTTCATTCCCTTTGTCCATAGATACAGAGAATGAAACAGAGATAAACATTTGAAGGCGATCTGTGCTCTCACAGAGATATTTCTTTATCTTTTGAGGTAGAACACCAAAACCATGCAGAAATTGTGTATTCTATGCCGCACGCATTCGTATACCACAAATCTTTCTTTTTCTAAGCGCTAATATGTTTGTATTTGTGTTTGCTTATTTTACCGTACTTTTATTTTACGCTCATCTGAGTGTTGCCCTGCTACTAACGCGTAAAGTTTGTATACGTCAAGGAGATGATGGCGAACCGACCGAGATGTTCAAAATTACACATTGTTCTACGGTGAAAATCCATCGAGTGTTTCTCGATCCACGCTTCGCATCAAGCAGTTTGTACTCACCGAAGTTCAAAGTCTTCCAGAGATCAAGACGATGGCCACAAAAAAACAAGATGAAAAAGAACGACGCACACATCGAAACGGTCGACTTGCGGTACACACCACGGTACATCAATTCCAGAGAGTTTCGACAGCTCGGGGCGCCATCATGCTTTTTTACAAGAATATTCCCCCTTCCGAGCGACAGCTACTGGGAACGTCGCGCTTATCTCGATCCCTTCTTGTAGGAATTAACTAAGAGGAATAAGTTCTCTTGATCAAGTAGTCGCGATCCGTCGATATTGCGTTACGCTTGTTGTGTATTACTTCACGTTCACAACTTTAGGCGCTTGGAATACTTTATTCCTCGTTCTTGCAATCAATCACAAGCCCCTGTGTCCAACATCCAGACATAACTCTCACTCAAAGATTCAGGACACAAAAATACTGCACTCTTCAACAAGTAAACAATGAAGGACGGGGGGTGAATACGCATATCGACCGCATTGCTTTGCACAGCGCATGGCATGAATAGTCATTCGCCAGTATCGGCAAGATTTTAACAAAAGAATCTTCTTTTCTTGATAATATAGGCGCAAGTGAAACTCGCAAACGAAAATAACATTCCTGCTTTTCCCGTGTGCACAACGTTGAGTTGAATAAGCCATCGCCATCTTGCGAACGAATTATCGCACCACCAATACAAGATATTGAAGATCGAACAAAAGCGTTATTCTAGCAATGGGAACATGACAATAAGGGATTTTGTGTTGAATGCGATCCTGCGCTGCCGTTCTTGCAGTTACCGCTCATTTTCAACGGAATTGCTGTCGTGCTCAGAAGCAAATGACTTTAATTGTGTGTATCTCGTACGTATGTTTGATTTGTAAACGTGTGCTTGTGTTTGTGCAAACCAATCTCAGCAAGCCGCGCACTGGTTTAGCAGGGCTACTACACCGAGTGTTGATGAACATGTGATGAAGAGGGGAGTATAGCTGTGTGTGGTGTGGTAGCGTGGCAGGGGAATGCCGACGCTCGCTGCCGCCAATTTGCTGCTTTTACACTTCTTCCTCCTTTACCCACACACTGCTCTATATGGCCTGTCGTTCCCTTTCATACATTCAATTTTCTACTGCTACCCGTAACACATACCGCGCGCACATGGAACTATCAGAGGAGCCGCCATTTTTAAGACTTTGTACTTTTCCCAACCGACGACATCGTACTTCTGCTATGTTCGCTTGCTTTTCGCTTAATTTGTGTAGTAGCTAGTATGCTGAATTGCGCATCATTACTGTTCACAAAACAATACAACAATTCGGGCGCCGTAACCACCGCAAGCACACACTTCCTTGGAACTAACCGTTTCAACAGCCTCGCCGCCGCTTCGCTCCTTCATTCGTCTTCTTCTCCATCATGCACTATCTGTTGTTTTCACTGCACGATCACTTTTGCCATTTTCCGCTAAGAAGGTCTTCGCAAACAATTACCGGTTTGGAAAAACAAATGTCACTAGACCATCACAGCTAGACCGCCAAAACTGATCCACCGGCATGTTAGCGACTTCGAACAACAGCGGGCCCATTCCGCTACGGAACTACACTTTCACGAGCGACGCTGCGGCACAACCAACAAGCTAACTTGCCACAATCCAAATACAGAAGACGCTAAACCACAAGCCAACCGTTTCACTCCAGCTCCAACACCATCTTTCACCAACACCATCAAACATTGCTCTGCGCGTCGTCTGCTAGTACGATCTCTTTCCTGCGCGAAAGTAAGGCATGAATTTGCAAAAAATGAACTTATTCCTGTTTCATTCCGTCATGGCGCTTCACACGAAAAATAATGTATAGCCATTTCGCTCGCTCACTCTATTCCACTTCTCCAGCCATGAACAAAGTAGAAATTGTGTGTGTGCCATCAGGCAGTTACGCTCACTTATGTATGTGTGCGTGATAGCTTTTAAAATCAAGCGTAAGCGATTTTGTGGCGGTATGTGAACGTGCTTTAGCGCAGCTCACAACAGGGTGACTCGAAAGAGTTCTACAGTAATTTTTTCTCAGAATACCTGAACCAACTCACACACCCGTCGCCTTTTTCTTCAAATCATTATACAACCAAAGAAATGCCCTGCAGGTGTGGACAACTTTTTCTCTCTTCTAGACTACTAGCAGTCGCAAGATTTGTATCGATCTTTTGAACATTTATTTGTGCAATGAATGTTTTTTTTGAAGAAGTATAAAGTTGTTAAAATCAACTTAATAACTTTTTTACTATGAAAAAAACTACCCGACACTGTTGCTACGACTAACAGTTTCAAAAGATCTTTAAAAAAAGTTCCTTCACAGTTCAAACCATACATAATCGCTTGCGTAGCTCTGCTTGAACGGTTGTAGCTTGAGTATAGCTCTTCTACAACCTTCTGCTCATTTAGCTTTAGTTCCAGGAATGAAAGGTAACATAATACAACCAAACAAACATACACAACAACACACACACACACACACACACACACACACATACGTAACTAGATGAATACGGTCAGTGAAAGTGCCATTTTCCGCAATACGGCGATCACACCCCTTGCGCATGATTACGGAGGCATAACGATATTACACACAGCATGTAAGCAATACGCCACCAAACCATGCGTTCAAACGGGAGGATAAGTGCTGATTACTGTCCCAAACAATATAATACGAAAAAAGTACCATCTGAATGTTACACATTTCTATAACTCTACAAAAACTAGGATATCATAAGATATGGTAATTTTAGAAATCATATTGTTAAATCTATTAGGTAGACAATTACATACAAACAAGCTTTAAAACAAATGATAACTGATGCTAAAGAAAAAATCAAGTGTTTAGTTGCTGTTGTTGGGGGTCGGTCCCGTGTTATACTCGTCAATTCGAAAGACTCAATAACATGCCCGTCATGGGTTCAAGCCTTGAATGGACCATCCCCCCGTAGCAAGGAATGATTTGACTATCCGGCTGCGTGGTAATGAATTAAGTCTCGAAAGCCTGTATGGGCCGGCATGTCCGTGTGTAGGACGTTACGCCAAATAGAAGAAGAAGAAGCCTAAACCAGTGTCTTCCAACCTTTTAGGATCGCGGTCCACCACTTGGCTATGAAAATACATTTGCTGCGCAGCCCTCATTCATTGAGGGCATACATTTTGAAGACTTAGTTCAATGTTTTTGATCAACAATATGTTTAAATCTTATTCTAAACATACCTGTTGAAATATTAATCTTGATTGTGGGAAACAAACAAAATATGTATAGTACAAAGCTTTTCTTTTAATAAATTATTTCACGGACCACGTCTGTTAACGCCACCGACCACAAGCGGTCCGCGAACCACAGGTTAGCCTCCAAAGAAAACCAATCATTCGTATGAATAACGCTTTTTGATTGTAGCTATAGATAAAAAACGATTACCTTAACAGTATTTTAACTGCTTCCGTACAGCTTCATTACAAACATTGAATGTGCTTAGTATTTTATTGATAAGGTTTTTAAATTTCACAAACACAATTTTATTTTGTGTTGGATGTGCAAAACCTGCCGTCAGTGAAAGAATTCCATTGCTCCATTGCTGTTAGGGTGAAGAACCCCAAGCCACAGCAAGGCTAGTAGTAGTAATAGTTGAAGCTACTGTGCTCCTGGTTGAAATCCTTTGTAAAAGAGATAATACTCGAGAAGAGGGTGATGCTTACTCCGGATATTACTCTGATGAGTGAGTGCTGGGAGGATGGGGTAAAAGGGTAGGTAGTATCGACGCCCAAATGAAAATGGAGAAAAAGAGACTTGATTAGCTTCCGAAATAAAGTCGAGTCATGCAACTAAATCGAGAGTTTCTTAGGCGCAACATCCGCCTTTCGGTGGTAGGCCTGTACAGAATTTCCACTAGTTTCTCTTCCTCCTTTCCTGGGCCACATGCTATACCGCTCTTTTGCCGCACTGTTGCTACAATACGAACCGCGGATGTCGATGAAAAAAAAAGAGAGAGAGGGAGAGAGGGAGAGAGGGAGAGAGAGAGAGAGAGAGAGAGAGAGAGAGAGAGAGAGAGAGAAAGATCCTGTCGATCAAAAACAGCGAACTAGCACTTTAGCTAAGCTACACCAAGCGCTTCGCGTGGCAAAGGGGAGATACGCAAGCCAAGCCAGACTCGTTTGCGCACGATAGATTCTTAATATTCTTCTACATTTTTTGTTGCTGCGCACAGTTAACCTATCGTAGAAACTCCGACGATTCCCACTTTCTGTACAGAACGATTGGATGGATATTTAACCATTTCACTACTGTCTTTACAACGTGCATTCGCGGTTGAGTGTGTGTGCTTATTTTGCCGAGGTGCGGTGCTCAGTTGTTCTTCTCATTTCGCGGACAAGCGTCTCGTGACTGGAAAAGGAGGATGAAAAACACATCCGCTGGCGAAGAATGGCCAGATAACTGCTATGCCGGGAGGGATGAATATGGGTCGCAAGGTAAAGAAAAAACGCAAAGAAAGGCAGAAATGGAAAAAGAACAGTGAAGGAAGCATGGAAAACCTGAAACGGCAATGGAGAATTGGCCGCATAAAGGGTTAAGCTCTAATAAAACGATGCTGGACGACCACGTGTGTTCATCAAAACGTGTGTAAGATCTAAACTATAAAAAATCAGAAGGCGATGGCAATCCGTAAGTAGCAAAATAACTCGCTCAATTTTTGATTCTGTATCAAAAACAACTTACAAGACAGATATGTTGCTTGTATAACGATTTGCTAAACTATTCATTGTTGCGTTACAATAAAATATTCTAATTTAAACTTTAAAAATAAATATAAATAAATTAATCAATAGACATTGTTGCGTAAAATTTGAAATTAAGTACTCATCTTTAGGAAGCAATGGATTATTTAGTCATATAAAATATAACAATCTAAGCATTTCTTCTGTCATGTTCTAACTAGCCTTAACAAAAAAATACCTAATTCCTAGAAATCCTCACCAAACAAATTAAAGAATTATAAAATATATCTTTCCTAAACCAATTTCTTGAGATACTATGCCTAAGAACTTTTTTTTTACAAAAAATATGGGAATTTTGGGAACTAATAAATCGTGGAAAACCCTGTAAAATACAGTTCGTGTGGTTCAATGTATTAGGTCTTTTATGCATTAATAATACTTCAAACTCTAACTTCAGCCCCATATGCTGTCTCTAATTTCCATGCATTGGTGAATCGAAACGTTCATTTGATAAAAGAACGAAATTCAAGATCAATCAGATACCAATACACGCGTCACACCACCAATGTCACTTTTTGTGTCATCTGATCCCACTCGCACCTCCCTTCCCCTTGCCAATTGATCGCTTACAGAAGGCTAGTTTAGCGGATTCTTATGCCAAGAACCACTTCCCACTACATGTTCCGTTGCTGGAAGATGAACCTCGATCGTAGAGCGATGCGCGCGTGTTGTACCAAGTGCAAGTAATGTTATGTTTGGGTAATTTTTTAAATCCTTCTATTCTGTTTGATTTGTGGTCTTCGAAACCTGGATGTCGAAACCTTGGAAGCTAACCACGAAACGCTTTAAATGTTTACTATTCCAAAGCGGGTAAATATCAGCGGCCATTATAGCGTGATCACTGTGTGTTGCTCATTTTTCCATTAAACTACTCCATGTAACAGAAACAGACAGGTGTGTATGTATGTTGGAAAACTTCTTGAAAACACGTAAAAGAGAAAATCACTCGAATGCCGATTCGCTTCGAACAAATGTAGCAGAGAAGGGAGGAAAATGTGGTAGGCAAATTACTTCAACAAATAATTACGCTGCATGCATTGAACGAAAGAGCAGAATGGAACAGAAATTACCTCTATTTTCAGTGGTAACAACGAATGAGGACCAAAAGATTTCAGCCGCGGTAAAGACAACGTTACAAAATATGAGCGGCTCACCGAGCGGTGGAGGAACAGATGTAGAACGCAACGCCCAAAAGACAGACAAGGCATAAGTGAAATGAAGAAAAACAACAGCACACAGAAGGAAAAAACACCTAAGAGATAAATGAACAGAAAGTAACAAACCAAAACAAGTCTCTGTTTGGTCGCCCTGAAAGCGAAGGAAACAGACCACGACCCGGTGTTTGATGCTGACGACCTCGACGACGTTGACCCCTTTGCAGTTGTTGCTGCTTCCCCCTTTTCGGAGGAGGAAGGAAACGGTGTTGCTCGCGATCTTCTTTGACCACCAATACAACGAACGTATCCTTTAATTCCCCTGCCACGAAATGGTGGCAGGCGCACACATTAACTGCTGGGGAACTTTCCAAACGGTCTACGCAAATTGAAATACAAGACGATGAAACAGAATAAAACAGCACGACGGCTTTAGGCTACTCATGAAACATGAAAATTCAGAGCAGGAGAAAAAAATATGAAAAGCATAAATAATTTAAAAAAACAGCGCACCTCGATAATACCGTTCTAAAAGAGACAACATAACTTTTGTGATTCCAGAGTACCCCATTTAGGGACAAAAATAAAATCATCTGAACAGTGTTTTAATGTTTTGTGTTACTTAGTGTTTTCAACTCCAGCAACATTTATCAAAATAATTTGACAATATAATTAGCTTATTTTGGCTATGTTCAGATTAACTATTGTTACACTGTAATCACTCGTTAGTCCCAGAGTGTGTTGCTTTAATAACAGCCCAGATATCGTAAGAGATCGTGAGACAGTGATCATACTAGCATAGCGGTGTATGCGTGCGTCTCAAATACTGTACACGCTCCATCCGCACCGTTCACCTTATAGCTTCTCGAAACAGCACCAGAACTTACTAAACCCAAAGCCCTTATACATAAAGGAAGAAGAAAGGCAACACCGTTTTTAGCATCAACGCCGCTGTGCAGAACGTAGTGTGGCAGAAACATTTTGCATGTTTTTTTGTTGTGTGTAGCTTAATCTCTACACAAACCGACATACAAACACGAAGGGACGCAGCCAGCCCGACCAAAAGCTTATTTTGTATTGGAAAAAGGTTGTGGCGATTGTACAAAAAAACAACAAAAAAAATCCCTCGCACACACACACACATAGACATTGCGTCCCTTGATACTCGAAGGGTCTGGGATGGTCATGAACGGGGATTCGATGATGGTGTGTGCGGGGTCACCTCTTCTTGTTGCGTTGCTGTAATATACAACAGGTTCTATAATGAGTGAAGAGGAAAGATGGAGAAAGATAGACTAGAGAGAGGTTTTTACTTCTTCCCGGAGGTGCTATCGTCTATAAGAGGGCTGCTGCTGACTGCTAAGATATTCGCAGTCTGAACGAGGACAAGACAAGGGATCCAATCTAATGGAACAGGAAAGGTGGCTGCCAGAGGCGGGTAAGCACACCAAGGTAGGTGTGCACCGAACCATGCCTAGCGGGGTCTGTTGTACACTGGTGGTAGTGACGGTTTGCCGCGAGAAGAATGAACGAACTCAAGACACGCGCTTGCCTGCCAGAGAGGTTTGGCGTGAGAACGGACGGAAGAAATGATGCCAAAATGTTCGGGCCGGTCTACTGACCAATGGCAAGGTGGTAGAGCGGCATAGAGTAAGCTCATGTGTCGGGCCAGGTCTGAGTGACAGAGGGATAGGAAATGAAATTGCCAATAATCAGTACTCCTGGGCTACGATTAGGTATGCGCGTTGCTTCATTGGACTTTAGCGAAACCCCTTTTTGCAACACGAAAACATGGCAAAACTTGTACAACATGAGAAGCCATTTTGCCTGGATGTATGTACAATTCTTTTTACAGACATTTTTACGGTACACACTTGGTAAAATTTGTTGGCTTTATAAAGAAAAAAAAAATGAAATGATTTATCCATTAAAGAGCTCGATTGGGCAATGAACGACGAACCCTTAAAAAGGGTGTGAGGTAGAAAATTATTTTCTGAAATTTTCTTCTGGATTTTCTGGAAATATTAAACATAATTTCGAACAAGTTTTCCAATATTGTATGCATGCGCTGCTAATTTGATCTAAAAAAAATGGATAAATGCTAACGGAGAAGAAAATAGGCAAGAGAACATTATTCTGCTGCGTGATGGTTACGAATGTAATTGTTTCTTTGGAAAGCAGCCATGTATGGATGAAAAAAAAAAAACAATCGGATGGCAGCATGGCGGGGAAAACCTCCATACTTTATACATGGTGGAAAAGGGTGTCTTAACGTAAAAGAGAAAGACACAACCCTTCAGCGAGCTACCAACAGTTGTCTCCATAGAATGCGCGAATGGGAACGAGATACTTTCCGGTATGCGCGCCAAGGGTCATCTAACTTTCCGGTCAAATAATTTGCATAGATTTTCATTCCAGTCCAATTCCTCCGATGGTTCAGGGCGAATCTTTTACAGTGTAGTTTTTCTTCCCTCCTGCATTACTTCGCTGGCTAACAGAGGATGTGGTAGAAAATTGCCTGCGACCCTCACATCTGCCACCGCTGCCTTTAAGTGTATAGTGCACGACGGGACTAAGATGCAGGAGAGCATGCATGTGTGTTTTGGCCCTTCATTCCATGTCGGACCATCACCGGCCAACAGAAAATCGTCTTTTATAAGTCACGCTACAGCTATGAAGCTGCGGTTGGTTTGGGATTCAAAACGAACCTTGCGCTTTTCGAACAGTACGTTAGGCATGGGTCTTCCTAGTTCCGAGCAACCATTTCTGTGTGGGATCGATTTATTTCATGTGTATTTTCAACCACACCATGACCTATTGCTAGTCACGGGTATGCAGACAAGTGTAAACCGGTTGTAGGAAAATACGAGTCATAGCTTAACTGATCGAGGGAGGAGGCAAGTGAACGTTTTTTTGTTTTAATTCTGCACGCTTATGGGAATTCTTTATAGCGGGTATATTATGACCAAGCTTTCGTCGATGCACATGCAAGCCTTCGCATCGGTAGAATAGGTACAGGAGAATATAAAAGCAAATAGGATCGCTATTTTAAACGGAACACAATTGCAACGCATTTTTACCACCATAGCAGACGCTTTAACGATCGAAAAATGGTAATCATGTAAATTCAACAATAAGAAATAATTAATGTGGGATAGCAAACTAAAAATAGATTAACAGTAAATATAAACAGCAATGGATACAATTTCAGCAAGGATATTGGCGGACTGTAGAGTGTCATATATATCTTATCGCACGCACTTATTCGAAAATTGTTGATCTAAACAACATCTCAACAACATAATAATCATCTTATAAGGATAGAACTAAATGCAAGCAATTGTTGCAATGAATGCAACGGTATTGTTGTTAAATATGGCATAAAACACAGAACATTATCAAAATCAACTCACCTTCGGAGTAATACAACCGTACATTTCCAACACATCTTGCTCGACTGAATCCACATTGCGATAGGTTGTTATTTTGGACACTTTGGAGTCCATACGTGGAGACGTTCCGATGCTCCCGCTGGTGGCAGCAATGCTCGACACTTTCGTTAGCTTCCGTGCTTTGCTCGTGTATTCGTGGGCTTCCATCTCGTTTAGATAGGCTACCGTTGGTTCGGCACCACTCAATTTCGACACACTGTAAGCCATCCATTGTTCCACGAACTCTACTGGATCGGTGATATCGTTGTTGATACAAATTTCAATACCTGTAATAAGAATACGATCAGTACAAAATGATAGGCAAGTTAATGAAAAATGTATGAAATTCTACTAGCACCATTTGGCCGGCAGACAGTCGTTTGTGCAGTTTGATGCGAGATGTTCTGAATACTTACACTTATTTATAACTTCATCAGATGGTTCTATGCCTAGCTCGTCAAACTGTTCACGAATCGACTCAATTGAAACCATTTTTCTACGTTTTTTGGTGATTTTCAAGCACCGAAATACAGCTACATACCGAACGCAACGAAAACAAACCACAAAAGCGCGCGAATGCCGTTTGAAACGTCCGTTTGTTTGACATCTGGAGTCAAGCTAGCAAATGTCGGCCACCCAACTTACAAAATTCACAAACTGATTTCTATGCTCCGATTAGACTGGTGGCATTGCACTATCGCGATTTTTCCACGTGTTGTCAACATCATTTTTAACGGAATTTGACATGCGATTTTCCTGTCACATTGTTTCTAAACGATCCAAAAAATATTCCACGACAATTTTTTGTGACACTTTTTTGGATGGAACCTGTCAAACCGTCTATGTTTAGTATGAAAGTACCTAAATTTGGCTATATTTAATCAAAAAGCAAAACGGGTGTAAAAGAGGTGTCGTCATGTAGAATATCAAAACCAGGATAGACGGCAGTTGTCAAATGTGACGAGTGTTGCTGGTATATAGGTATAATAAACGAATTGTTTACATTTAATAAAAAAAATTGTTTAGCACTAAAAACATGTATTTTATAACTACACTTCATAAATCGGCTTTTTCCACGTTATATTGCGGCTGCTGCATATAAACAAATATCGACGGCTGTTGTCAAACTGAATCTCAAAATGACAACATGCCAAACGCTAGGAAGACACCTCCTCTATATTCCACCTTGTTCGGATCATAATCCCACCTATAATTTGACAACCTTGAGTGTGTGTATCCGTTTGGGCAAAATTCGCTGATTGGGTGTTCGTACTGGCCCGAAGCTGTCAAAATAAAAATATCAAACTCATCATTTTGTGTGGCTGATTCAGGTAAAATTGTATACCGGTGTAGAAAGCTGAGTTTTTTGGTTTAGGTTTCTGTTTCTGTTTGCTACAAATTAGTGCACCTTTCGAAGCTACACAGTAAACGTGAATTAAACTAGTTTGACAAAGTTACGCATAAACGCTTAGTCGCATAGAAAAATGTCCGATAAAGCGCAGTTCGTTCTGCCTAACACGCAACCGATCGTAGATCTGGAATGTGCCACGGCATTTAACAATTTAACCGAGAAGGAAAAGCAGTATGCCCATTTCTTTAGCAAGGTAGGTTGAATATTTTACTTCTGATCAGCTAATGCCCCATTATATGAGCAACTTTACTTGGTGAAATGCCACTTTTACTTAAAAGATTTCTTCTTGTCTTTTTCCCAGGCATCTTGGACTGGCGGGTTGGTAGCACTGGTGCAATCTAGCCCGGAATCGCCGCTTATTTTCTCTCTACTTCATCGAATCTTTCTGGCCGAGCCGGTGGAAGATTTGAAGAAATCTGCACTCGCTGCTGGTGTGTCGGAAGATGAGTTTACGGTATGTGCAAATCAAGCATCGGGCCATTGGCTAGCCATTTATCTTATCTCATTGTTGTAAATAAAACTGTTGACGTTTTTGGTTTGCATTTGCTAGGCATTTCTCGTGTACACTTGTGGATTTCTTGCGAATGCTGGCAATTACAAGGGTATGGGCGACAGCAAGATTGTCCCGAACCTGGACGAGGATAAGTTTGAGGCGATCGTGAAATGCTCTGCCGCTTACAAAGCGCATGCCAGCGTAATTGATTCGTTATGGGAGTCCACGAAGGTGCCAATTTTTCTACTCACGGATCGCATGAAGACGCTAGGTCTTTGCGATACCGGTGTAACGACGTACTTCTCGAGCAACGTTACGCATGACGATACGGAGCTGATAAGCGAATGGATGAAAGAGCACAAGTTTGAAGCGTACATTTGCCGTACGTTCAAAACCACCGAGAATGGGAAAACGGTATACGACATCAAGCTTGCGTCCAGCGAAGAAGGTGACAAGAAGGGGCTGACGCGCGAACCGGAAGAGTATAAGGGATGCATTTTCAAGATAACGCGGGGCGATTACAAGGAGCTAATGCAAATGGTGGCCGACTCGCTGGAGGAAGCGAAAAAATACAGTGCCAATGAAAATCAGCTGCAAATGATTGAGGCATACGTAGAAAGCTTCCGCGAAGGTAGCTTGGATGCGCACAAGACTGGCTCACGATATTGGATCAAGGACAAAGGGCCGGTAATCGAGACGTACATTGGGTTCATTGAAACGTACCGCGATCCGGTTGGACAGCGGGGAGAGTTCGAGGGATTCGTTGCCATGGTGAACAAGGAAATGTCGGCAAAATTCGGCACGTTGGTTTCAAATGCTGAAAACTTCATTAAGCTGTTACCGTGGGGAGAAGAGTATGAGAAAGATTCCTACCTGAAGCCGGATTTTACGTCCCTGGACATTTTAACGTTTGCGGGATCAGGTGTGCCTTGCGGTATTAACATTCCCAACTGTAAGCATTCGTTTTTAGTGCGTGTAAAATTTAACTCAAATCTGGGAGAATGGGTAATTTACATCTGGATTTCCAATTTGTTTATTTCGCAGATGATGAAATTCGCCAGGACGAAGGGTTTAAGAACGTGTCGCTTGGAAATGTGCTTGCCAACACAAACAAGACCGACTCGATTCCGTTCCTTTCGGAGGAGGACCAGGCGTTGATGAAGAAGTATAAGGCGGCCGCTTTCGAGGTGCAAGTGGGTTTGCACGAATTGCTTGGCCATGGCAGTGGAAAGCTGCTGCGCGTTGATGAGGCGGGCGAGTACAACTTTGACACGGCCAAGCTGAAGAATCCGCTCACCGGAGAACCTGTCAGCTGTTGGTACGAACCGGGTGAAACGTACGACTCCAAGTTCAAGTCGCTCGGCTCTTCGTACGAGGAGTGTCGGGCCGAAGCGGTTGGGCTATATCTGAGCCTGAATCGTGACGTCCTGAAGATATTCGGGCACACGGACGAAGAGGAAGTGGCAAACATCATCTACGTCAACTGGCTATTGCTTGTCTGGGGTGGCGTAGGCGTAGCGATGGAGCTGTACAATCCGGCCCAGAAAGCGTGGCTGCAGGCCCACTACCAGGCGCGGTTCGTTATTATGAAGGTGCTGCTGGAGGCGGGAGAGGGGCTGGTTAATGTTCAAGAGACTGAGGAGGGTAAAAATTTGCTGCTCAAGTTCGATCGCAGCAAGATTGAAACGGTTGGAAAGGAAGCGATCAGGAAGTTCTTGTTGAAGCTGCAGTTTTACAAATCGACAGGCAACGTCACGGCGGCAACCGAGATGTACAATCACTACTCGGAGGTATCGGAAGGCGGAGAGTACCCGTGGGCTAAATGGCGCGATATTGTGTTACTGCACAAAAAGCCGAGAATGATCTTTCTGCAGTCGAACACGGGGATTGATGCTGACACCGGCAAGGTGGTGCTGAAGTCGTACGATGCCAACTTTGCTGGCTACATTCAGTCGTGGGTTGAGCGCTTCCCCGATACGAAAATCGACGACATTCTGGAACGCATCCATGCATCGGATAAGCAATATTTTGAAGGATTGTATTAAACGTCTGCGTCCAAATGCGATATGCAAATAAGATTCAAGCTGAATAAAAGAGGATTTTGAAGAAGTATTTAGTTTCCGTTTGCTGTGCGTTTATTTCACTCCTGCTTCACGCAGCACAACAGCATGATGAATATGTATGTAAATAGACGTAAATTCTTGTGGATGTAGGGAACTTTTCTATAGCACAACGTCTTTGTAGATCTAAAACTATGATCTATTATTTCGCAAGCAGCGTGCACCGAACGCCGTATTGAAATTTCAAATTGACATGTTGACAGTTGTCATTATTGCAGACCGAAGAGTTCCGAATATTGCCGAAGGTTGACAGCGCGGCTCACCAGCACCGTACAAAGCTTGGGCAAAACGGATGTGTTTTTTTCATTCTCTTGCAAGTTTCCAAACGTGGTGAGAGTCGCGCATCCATTTGCTTTGCTGAAGAAAATCCGGAAAAAGCCAACTAACCGCACACAAATATGACCGACGAATACTTTTACGGTGAGTAGCTGATCATTGTAATTGATTGTGACAGTGGTTCGGGCCGCTGGCGTGTTATTTCGATCGCATTGGGCGTGAAATGTGTGAAGGTGCCGCCAACCGTCGCACCGCGCATTTTTACCGCACGCGCTTCTCATCGCGCTAGGAAATGGTCGCCCTTCGGACGATTTTTCACCATACCCGGGCGCACACACGTTCCGCGTATCCCGTGCGTCGTCATTGTAGCCGATTATTTTTTCTTCATTGCCCGGGTCTCACGGTAGTGTGTATGGTTGGTTTTTGGACCGTGCTTGTGTGTGTCCAGCAGGGGCCGTCGTCGCTGTCGTGGCCGATGGCGGCGTCTCGTTTGGGTTCTGAAAGCTTTTCCCACTCAGAGCATCGTGCACAATTTGCCGGTAGCGCAGCCGTGAGTCCGGGTGTTGCCGGAGGGGTGCGGGGTCTCTTCTCGCATGTAAACTTCTCTTCAAATGAAGGGGCGTTACAGTGTGGGTCCGTTTTTAGCGGTACTTGACAATGGGGCAGAATCTGGCTGTTTTATAATAGCACGAAAAATACCGGCAAGAGCAAGCCTCTTGAACAAGAACGCATCTGCACCGTTCATTTTTGTGCATGGCAAACAGAAAGAGCAAATGTGAGGTTATATTTCCCCGATGAAGCGGGTAATTTTCCCGGTGTTTCTGGAACTGTGGTAGATTGGTGGTGCCTGGGGCCGGTTGCAGCGGTCTGGGTCATTATTTACCCAGTAGGCTTTGCTAGATTAAATTTGCCGCTTTGTCCCGGGGTTTTTTTCCTCTTCTATTGGTATTGTTGGAGGCGCTGTGTCGTTAGCGCCTTTTTGTGAGCTTGGAAACACACCAATACAGAAGCGTCTTGCGCTGTATCACTGCATGAGGAGATGTGTGTGTGTGCGTGAGTTCATGCGTGTTAGTGAGAGGAGTGGTTTTCGTTTTTGTTTATTTCATCCTGTTCCACTTTTCCCCCGTTTTGCACTGAACGCTGCTGCCGGGTGGTGTGATGCGCTGTATGAAGGGTTAAAGTTAGCTCATTGAAATGGCGGCGTCGCCCACTGCGTTACGAATGTCTTTTTGTGTGTGCAGAAATTATTCGGGCCTGTTTTGAAGGTAGCGCAATGCGGTGAAACGGCATCAATGAACATGCCAGCTATTAATTTGACGGTAAAATATATTTTAATCGGCGCGAAGGGGAGGGGTACAATGCTTTTGTTATGGATAGGTTTAATGTTTCTGAACGTTTTTTTTGTTTTTAACATTTTCCAGGAGCAACTCTCAAGGAGGGCAGCAAAACAGTGACCTGGGACCCGGACAACAAGCCGGAGGGTTACCCACGGACGAACAAGCTGGTCATCAAACAGTGCCTCCTGGGCCATGAGGCAGCCGCGGACGAGTTCAACGTGGTGCAGGTGGAGACGATGACCATAAGGGACACGCTCCGCATACCGATCGCCGTGCTGAAGGTGGGCGAACTGCGACAGTGCCGCATGGATTTGGAGTTCTCCGACGCGCCCGTCACGTTCACGTTGGTCGAGGGCAAGGGACCTGTGCACATCCACGGGCTGCATCTGCTCGGTTCGCTGGTGGAGGAGTTCGAGGATATGGAGGAGATGGAGGAGGAAGTGCTGGACGAGGAGGAGGCCGACGAGGACGAGGATGAGGACGGTGCGTCACAGAAGAAGAAGCCAAAACTGACCAACAACTCCAAGGGCAAGCCGGGCGCAGCGGCCGGCGGTCCCGCCGGTAATGACAAAAACCGAAAGAGGAAATAAACGGGACACGTTCCGTGCACCGGCCACCAGCCTCTGTGATTGCTCTTACAGAAGCAGAAGCAAAGTCGGCCGCCACAGCGTGTCATCATTCCTCACCACAAATTAAATATATGTATTACAAAAAAAAAAAAAAACACAAACACACTGACAACAAAACTAAAATCCAAACCATCATCATCAACTAAAGCCACGTCTATCTGCAAGTCAGCGCCAAAACAGCAACATCAAAAGAGGAGGAGCGAACGGTAATTCCAACCGCAGTTCATGAGCTACATGAATCCTCTTACCTCCACGCACCTGGTGTCACCGTTCCCTGTTGGTTTCCTCTGATCTGAAGACGAAAGTGCAAATTCCCTTCTAAACAAAAAGTCTTATAATAATTACACGGACAAAGCAGAGAGGATCCGCGCAAACCATTAGTTGCTACAGAAGAGATAAGCCCGGCGCCCGATCCTACCGTGGCGTCTACCAATTGACATAATACCAATAATATCAAGAATTTAAGCCCCGGGGGCTTTTGTTGGGGGAGAAAACAAGGTCCAACGAAAGATTACTAACCACGAGATAGAGCAACATTTGTATAATCATTGAAAGAGAAGACGCAACAAATCTTCTGAGATAAATTTCCGAAAAAAAAGGAGCCGGAACAAATGAGAGAACTACTTTCTGAATTGGGTTGAAGAGCTACAAGTATTGCATTTAAAGTTCGGTGGAAAATGCTGCATACGTAAGCGCGCGTACCAAAGCGTGTACCACGCGGAACGGTTGAGCACACGATAATCACGGTGGCAAAGGACGACGCAATATCATCAATACCCGGCAATCCCGGTCCACCCGTGGTTGAATTCTGGTCAATTCGTTTTGCCATGAAGATAATGTATCTCGTGAGGGACAGGCGTATGGGAATCGGGGAAATCATTTTAAGGCCAAATTTGAAAGCAAAAGCTGTTTCCCCTGCAGCATTGAAAAACTCTGAAATGCACGAAAATTAAACAAGAAGCGGCGATCCTATATCCTATCAGATCCCCGCTGGTGGTGCGCCGAGTACAGAGCAACTAGTGTATGCGAGGAGAGTCGACAAAATATTCATCAGCTGAAGTGAAAAATGGCAAACACAAAATGGACAAATAAATATGGAAACTGAAACAAGATTTAAGAAAAAGAGCTTTAAGTCCTCCGTACGTTATTAACCGGTGATCGCACCACCAATACCCAAGCACGTGGTACGAACGATCGCCAGTTTGAGGCACAGAAAGAAACTGCATTTGCATACTTTTAGGCGGTTTCTACGAAGGATGATCGCAAGTCAATATTTGAATCTACTTAGAAACCTTGAACTTCCGTTTCGTATTACTAGGATAACTTTTTATTTTCAAAGCTGATTTTGAGGTTTCGAATAACTCGTTTTTCGTGATTTGTTTACATTTAAGAATAATGCTCTTTTGTTGATCTAAAGATGATAAACTTCAATGCGTGATTGTGATTCCCGCTTGCGTGGTTTTGTAAAAAAATGCCGTCTCGTTTCGGTTTTGTAGGCTATAAAGCACTGGAGGTGCTTTAGTTAGTGTGAGATAGTTCGTTTGATGCTAATATTAGTTTGTTGTTGTTTTTAACAATCTACCCTTGCTCTCTACTTAGCAAATACACACTTGTTTGCATTGAACTTCGAATAGTCGGATTCTCCAGAGACTACTAGAACAATAGTGAATTGCTTTCTAGAACGCTAATGCTACGCTGCGCGCAAACTCATTGCGCAGACCAATTTGATAAAAAGCAACAAGTGAAAGTGTTATAACTTCTATTACCATTTCATCTATAAGTCTATGAAAGATCATGTGTGACGTGTGTGGTCTGTAAATCTGTTGGCAGTTTTGCTTTCTATGTTTTATCCCAGGCATTGCGGTGTGTAAACAATTTGTAATACAACTGAAGCATTTCGCTGCACGATCGTCCCGCACCATTCCCGTTTATCGGTTTCGTTTCACAGTAATGTTTTTAAATTAAATTGCTTTTATTTGGTGATTTTGCTTAGCGTTGCGAAAAGGAGTTACTTTGTTTTTCTTCTATCTCTGAAGTTTTGGTTTGTCCAACGAAATTTACAACTTCATTGGCTCCAAAATGCTAGAATGCCTAAAAACATCACGGAGCGTTACGCACGTATGATTAAACATATTATTTAAAAAAAAACAACAAAAACACGTTAAAACACAATTCATATCCAGCAGGAATTATCAATCGGGCGAATTCTAGATCCAAACCCCGAATAAAGGATCGTTGTTTGTTTGTTTTTTATATCTTGCTTTGTAAACGTGTCGAACACGACATTAATCTCGCAATAGCGCGCTAGTACACGCACGAAACCACGGGCTTGAGTCGATTTGTGTTTGTTTGAATTCAACGAATCCATTGCTTTTGAACGACCGATCATTACGTGTTACCATGGAGGCGAAATGGCATGTGCTTTTAATTTGTTCGTCTTGTTTTGTTCTCGTGTTTTGTTGTTGTTGCTTGCGTTCGGAAGGCCTGCGCGTTTTTGTAGTCGCTGTGTATTTGGGCGTTTGTGATACGACAACGGTTCTTAGTTCGGCGTTGGCATCGTTTTCAGACGCTCGAAGGCAGCCTTCTCGAGCGCTTCACGATGGTCGGGATGCGCAATCTGAATCAATGCGTAAGCACGTTGGCGCAAACTGCGTCCGAACAGGTTAGCAATGCCGTACTCAGTGACGACGTAATGGACATGAGCTCGAGAGGTTACCACACCGGCACCTGGATGGAAAACAAAGAACATGCGTCGCCTTTAGTCACCTTCTCACATTCGCGTCGCCGGTAGCATTGACGATACTTACCAGGTTTGAGAATGGGCGAAATTTTACTCTGGCCCTTGTTCGTGACGGACGGTAGCGCAATGATTGGTTTGCCCTTGCCATCGAATCCTTCGGCCGCACCGCGGATAAAGTCTACCTGTCCACCGAAGCCGGAGTACATGCGCGTGCCGATCGAATCCGCACACACCTGCCCGGTCAGATCGACCTCGATGGCCGAGTTGATGGCCGTCATCTTGGGGTTGCGCGAGATAATGCCAACATTGTTGACGTAGTTGATCTCCAACATTTCTGTACGTACGATAGACAATGCAAAACCGAATGTCATACTCTTCTTTACCTACAACGCTCCTGCAACAATCTCTATCGCTTACCAATGAACGGATTATTGTCCACAAAGTCGTACAGCTTCTTGGTGCCGATCAGGAACGAACCGACGATACGACCCCGATGGAACGTTTTCTTGTCGTTGGTGACGCAACCTTTGCGCACCAGGTCGACCACACCGCCGGCAAACATCTCAGAATGGATACCCAGATCCTTGTGGTTGTGCAGTGCGTTCAGTACCGCGTCTGGAATGTTGCCGATGCCCATCTGCAGCGTAGCACCATCCTCGACCAGATTCTCCGCGATCAGTTGGCCGATTTTGGTCTCGACATCCGACATCGCGTGCCCACCGTGCTCGGGCAGCGGGATATCCACATTGACAGCGTAATCGAAATGCGACTGGTGGATGATACCGTCACCGAACGTGCGCGGCATCTGCTTGTTCACCTGGGCGATGATGACTTTCGAATTTTCCAGCGCCGCACGCACACAGTCCACGCTGGTGCCGAGCGTGCAGTAGCCGTGGTTGTCCGGTGGCGACACCGACACGATTGCCACATCCGGCTGGATGAGCTTGCGCCGGAACAGCAGCGGAATTTCGTGCAGGAAGATCGGGACCGCATCACCGCGGCCATCGGCCACGGCTGCCCGCACGTTGCCGCCCATGAATAGTGACTTCGAGCGGAACACGTCCTTACACTCGGGTTTGCAGTACGAAGCCGGCCCTTCGGTGTGCATGTGCGTCACGGTGATGTCGCGCAGATTGTTCTCCATGCCGTGCTTGGTCATCGCATCGAGCAGATGGACCGGGGTGGCCGCTGCACCCTGCGCGAACACAATGTCCCCTAGAAGTAGGAAAACAGTTATCGATATTACCATGAAAAGTAAAATGAAGCGTTTCAACTATTTTACAAATCAACCTTACATTATTCAGACACTCAGAATAAACGTAACAATTGACATTTTGAATCGGAATATTGACAAA
The DNA here is from genome assembly GCF_017562075.2 of Anopheles merus. Lineage (NCBI taxonomy): Eukaryota > Metazoa > Arthropoda > Insecta > Diptera > Culicidae > Anopheles > Anopheles merus. Next base: position 53,912,666 of record NC_054082.1, read on the forward strand.
AAAAACTCCGAGAACACATGTTTTCGTACATTCCGGACATAGAGTCTAGTCACAACCATATAATCTTAGACCATCATAGACCAATGGCTGCTTTGCAGTGGATAGGCCGTATCTTATCACTCACTTTAAATTGCTCCCCTCCAACCAGTGAGCAGTAAAGTAAGACAGTACAGTGCAACCCGCACATGCCAACGGGCAAACATTATTCTAGAAAACAGACTATCTTAGACCCTGACAGGAAGAGTTCAACAAACGCCGAAAAGTAGAAATAAGATTGACCTTCTTCCTACGGATTACGTGCTATCCGTCCTTGTCCATGAAATAGAAAAAAGACCCAATGCCTGGCCTTATCTCAGTCGTGAGTAACACATTTAAGCAGGAGCGGGCTTTATCTATTAGGAGCTATAGTTTAAACAGTATTGAAGTATCTGTTCTGTTGGGATAGTTTCCGATTTCGCTTCCAGCACATTTTACACGAGCAAAACACGCACGTGCCGGGTGAAATTGCATGCGTCCTTGCATGTGCTGGTGAAGCGCAAACGTGATGACTTTAAAATTAGATGGCACATTAGATGCATAATTTAAAAAAAAACTGCAGTTAAGTGGGTAAGCATTCAGATATGCAACTTTGAATTTGTACAGAACCGAACGCCATGTTTCGAAATATCTATCGTACGTCCGTATGTGACTTTTTGCCTTCTAGATCGGTGTCGGTAACCCATCGCAACGCCGGTACGTTGCTTGATGATGAGAAGCATGCGAAGAACGAGGGGGAAAGGGGTTTGCATAATTAAGCATTCGTAGCCAGCTCCAAACGTACAAGGGGTAGCAACAGGATTGGCATGTGGATTGGCGGTGTATGTGTGTTCGGTGCGCACAACAACCACACATGCACCAGCAGCAATGCCCATTTTATATCGAAGCGTCTACAATGTGACTGCAGTTTATGGTTCGAAGCATATTGCGGTTGCATGACATTTGCTGTTTAAATTAAAGAAAAGGCTTTCAGGAAATAATTTCATAGGTACTTTATCCAATTATACAACACTAATGACCGTTCACTTATTTCTCCATTTTTAGGTATCATATTTCGAATAACTTCGATTCGATAATTTCAGCAAAAGCAGTGCGTCAGACAGCATTCTAACGCGTCATCGGCAAGGAAAAACTGGTTTGTGGTGTGTTGTTCTTTTTATAGTCGCGACACTCGAAGAAACACACATGCTCTGCATCTTTAGCCAATGGTTAAAAACCGGATCGCTTCAATATATGGGGGGGAGTAATAATGATCTGTGTGGCGATGCTATTCCTAGCCACATCACTGCCCGAGGGCGCGGTTTTGATGCGTCAAGGGCAAGGAACTATTCCCTGTCTGTTTAACGTACACAGTGTGTCTCTAGTTGACCTAGAAACGTACGGCCGTTATTTGTTTCGTGCTTTTGGCCGACCTTGCTCTATGAAAAGACTCTACTAGAGTTAGCTACCCCTGTACATCGCAGTAACACACGAGATGTCGCCTCACTTCCGGAGCGCAAATGGTAATGCAAATTGGATAAACAAGCATATCGCTCACATTTCCAGCCGGTACACTTGTGCCGCAAATTTGCGCCAATTGAGTTATCATGCAATTAGGACCTCCGAAGCACAAATCACGTTTGAGTTAACACTCTTCGAGGTGATGTTTTGCATTTGATGCCAAATGAACGTTAATGGGCGGCTGTTTTATCGTGATGGGTGAGCGCAGAAGGACGGCTATCTTTGATCCGAAACCTTTCCTCAAACACGATACTGTAAAGCTCTAGGAGTTATTTGAGGTTCGAGTGCTACCGATGACGGTGTGTAACAAGCTTCAATGTAAACAGTTCTATCGAAGAATAGTAATGACTGTCGTAGCAAGCGCCATGTATGTATTTGTTCTACCATCGACGCATCTCGTCTCTCTCGATGTTCAAAGTCCAAAAGCATCGCTAATCAAGTTCGTTGTTGTGTGCGCTATACCATTCCCAACTGAGAACAAACTCCACTAGAGGCGGCACATACCGACGTGCCTTTATTACTCCCCTGATTGCGTTCTGCTTAGGGTCAAAGGAGGAACGGGCAGCTGTAGTTGAACAGTGAAAAATAATGTAAACTGTGGCCTTTGTACTCTGATGATAGCATTAAGTAGGCCAGGAGAGTTTTTACACCGCACGATTATGTATGCCTCACCGTCGCCGATTGGTCAGTGACACAGGACCTAACGAAGTCCAAATTCATCCCACAGCAACGCATTGCTAGATGAAAGTGAAATTTTTCACTTCGGGAGAGACGGCACGTAGGGGCACGCTCGAGGGGAAAGCTGTGCGTGCAAAATCATGGCAGGCGAAATAAACACGGCATTGCGTAACGGCGCACGATTATTTTAATACGTATGCCGTCTCGTTCGCTGTTCCGCTTGTGTCGAGTGCGCGGAGGGAACGGATCCGGCTAGCTCTATTCTGGTTTCTCGGCACGAGCATTCGAACAGCACAACACACGCACACTTACAAATACCGTCATCATCATCATCATCATCATCATCATAGTCATCAACATCTTCATCGTCCAGTATCTATGGGATTCGCCATGGAAGGAGTTACTTGGCACCGCGGCCGTGAAACTATCCCGAAAAACGCACACACGAAGCACATCCACACATATACACGGTGCGTTACCTGATTTGATAACTTTGACGGCTTCCTCCGCCGTGGTGTACTTGGGCTCACGCTCGAGCGGCTGCGAAATTTGGTTCGAGTAGGTAAAGTAGGAATTCCGCTGCGTGGCCGCCGCCACCAACCGATGGGAGGCATTGCCGGTGAGCAACCGGGGAGCGAATCGGAGTGCAGCAAATGAGGACATTTTTTCGCTTTAATTAATCACACCAAAACAACACAGAGACAAACACACGCACTAGCCAACAGTAGGTTGCTGCCTCAGCTCTTAAGATTTTCTGCGACGGTCTAATTTTGCGCGAGAGCTTGCACTGCCGAAACTGTTTGCTCCCAGTCGGAGAGTTATGCGAACGAATTTGTTTTCATTCAATCGCTGCCTGTCAGTGGTGTGTGACGTTTGCTGTAGCCATTTGATGTGTGCTTTGACCAGATGTGCTGTTTACACAGTTCATTATGGCCACGTAGAAGGCAATCGCAGTCCCACTGTTATGAGTTAGATACTTTTGACCAATTTATTTAAAATATGGACCAGTAGTGCGGATTTAACGAAGAAGTTTGAATTTTACATGCGTAAACCGTTATGTTTTATTCTAGCATCGTAACCGTATTCAAGCATGGAAAGTATTTCGCGTCGTGTTACATAATGCAATTTTTGGATTTGAATGCGGATTGAAAGGTTGTTCGTCATGATCAAGAAACATAAAACCAAAGACCTAATAGTGTATTTACATTCGTTCTATTTATTTATACTTCTGTGCCGTCCACTTTAAAGTTTATTGTATTCCGTACCAAATACACCCAACATTACACGTATCGTTCTATCGCCAAAAATAGGGACAGCGGGACAATGCTAACAATTAACATTATCTGCAGACGTTAAGTGTACAGTAACCGTAACATTCAAATATGTTGGATGTATCATTTGCGTCACTACTGTTGCTCAACACAAATCAAACTCATCATCTAATTGATTTTTATATAAAATTAATGTTGCTACCGGAAAGCTGCGGCCAACTAGCAATTAGGTAGGACACTAACATCCAGGACTAGTGTGGCATCGGTTGGGTTGAGATGCATATATTCGAGCCTATTGAGACCATTAATCAGTTTATTCGCGCAACCTTTATGTGATTGCATACTTAGGTAAAATGCTTTCCTATAAACTCAATAACAATCGTACACAAACGTGGGCGAAACAAAAAAAAAGGTAAAATAAAATCACACTTTTCAACAAGAAACATCGCGTCAACAGCAGCACGTGAGAGCTTTACTTTAGCTCTTGCATGTCTTAGGTTCTGTCTTTTTCTTTCTTTTTTTACTTAATCGTAATACTCCCTAATACTACCTTCAGTTGGCCTTTTTTGGTAACGTTTCATAAAATCTACCACATTACCATTGCACATTGTCTTACTATGTGTAGCAACAAAAGGTGAATAATTCGAACAATTGGCTAGTGGAAACGATACGCTAAAACAAACACGAACCTAAAACGTAACTTTGGTCTTGCCCTATTCCGGTCCATCATTCGGTTTGCAATGGTTTGCGCACTACTTACTTACAACGTAAGTGCTGCTACCCTTCCCTTGCGTAACGATTCTTCGATTCTTCACACGGTCGTTGTAGTGTTGCATTGCGTGTCGCCAGTATTGCCCCAAAGGACAGCAAGGAATGTGCGTGTTACTCCGGGAACTAGGCGCTTCGGAGGGAGCTGCTGCCACTCTGAACCATTACCGCCCAACGAGGGTCATGTTGAAACACAGCTGATGATCGCGCTGATCGCCCCAGCCACCGTTGCCCTTGCGCAGCTTGGTCTTCTTTATGACGCTCGTCTGCGTGAGCGAAATCGAGCGGGGAAATAGTTGCTGAGCGCCCCGTGCTACCTTGAGCACCTGTTGCACTTTCGAGATCACCTGGTTCGATTCACAGTTGCTCTTTTTGTGATGCACGCCACTGAAAACAAGCAGAGAAGCAAAGATGGTTAGCAGAGTGCAGATGGTACCAGGACGGGAACTAACCATTCGCCAATGTGAAAGACACGCGGTCCTTTCACCACCATCACGTGCAGCTTCTGCTTGAGGCATTGCTGTGACACGTGCTGCAATGACCAGTCCCAGTTGTAGTCGTCGTACTCGCAAAAGTGCCGCGCACAGCGTACTATCTCATACCACGTGGTACGGTTGAATGCCATGCCCATGTTGTGCTTGCTGCTGATCCAGGGCGTTACTTCAACCTGCGCGAGAAAGAAAAATGTGATGTGAGTGGTAAGAAGGCGAGTAGCGCCAGAACGCGCTCGGCAATAGTGAGTACCATTGCGCTCAAGGCTCAAGCGTAACGGAAAGTAACGCAAAAGTACACCCAAATCGGATTTTACTGTTAAATTTTACTGTTAATTTGGTGAATACCTTTACCGTTGATAACCGATTTGATAGAACAAGATCATATAATGTTGAATCGTAGCAGTGGTTTTACCATACACGAACAAGGGAAGTTATATAAATACAAACACACTCTAGCAAGGAAAAAAGGAACAAACAAGAACACATCCAAACATACTTAGCTGAAAATTAAACTTTTCACTCAATTAAAAATTTTAAAAGTCAAAGGCCGCTTGCCAGAAAAAAACCCTACTACACACGCACACGAATGTAAAATAAATCATATTCAATATGCCCGTTAAGCTACGTGCAGTAATGTTCCATTTACAAGATGGGTTAAGATTTCGTTTATGTGCAGTGAACGTTTTAAGGATGGTAACTGAAAACGCAAAACGAAAACGGTTAGCGCAAACGTGAGATTAGCTAAGCAGCGAACCAAGGAGGCATTGAAAATGGAAACGGTAGGAAATGCAGTTTGATAAATAGCATGCCAATTTTGTGTTAGTGTACGTGCTGTGCAATGGTACTTTGATGGTGCTCTCTACATTTAAACATTAACATACACGTTTCTATACGCAGCATGAACGGCGGTAATGTACGGTGGCGACGCGCAATGGATGCGTGAGTTGCATGATGCACACACATTAATAACATGGTTCCATACATACTAATGAATGGAGCTCACGTGATACAGAGGGTACGAGAAAAGGCGACGCACACATACATGAATAAAAACTGTAAAAAAATCGAAGCACTGAAAGGATGTCCCATATCGAACGGTTGAACAAATTGACGATGAAAGGAGCATGGATAACATGGACTGTAGACACTTTATGGTGGGACACTTTCCGCTTCGATTAATCCTCACGATGCAATCCTGCTGATAAGCGACAATAAATAGCTGCTCGCTTTAGTCACCTATTTGCAATGTATTATTAATTTGATAGCGCTATCGTAATTCGTTTTGCGCGGTACTCGATCACGATATGCTGCTATTAGATAATGCTTTTTAGATAAGTTCATCAAATCTGTTTCTAAATCAGCTGACAATGTAACGTGTAGTAATCATGCTTTGACGACACGTCTTATTACACTCTATCAAATCATGTAATGAAAATTGTTTTTATAGATATCCCATCACAGCCATATAAAACAGCATGCATTACTGCGAATAATTTGTACATAAATTTTTACCTTATTTTATGAAAAAAAAATCTTCGTTTTTGCATGCACAGCTTCAGATAGACAAGAAGTAAAATAAATCGTAGCAGAAGTAAAATAAGTTATACGCTGTTGCCTGATCCAGCAAATAAAAAAAAAACAAGCACTTCAAAATTGTTATTCCAGCAAACAACTTAAAACAATAAGGATAATGTTAAAAATAAATGAAGTAAAGCTTTCAAACGCTACTAGTATTACAAAAAGTCTTTTGAGAAACAAAAAAACATCATACAACAGAAACCAACTAAGCATGGTAATGAATCTATAGCGACTCTATAAACGAAATCAAACTACATTGAAACAATTCGTTCAATGATTGGTAGCACAAGCCAGCACCATAGCAATGTGCTGAGAAAATTATTAAAAATATGCCATTTCATAGTGATAGCAGTAAAAGTAGTAGTAGTAGTAATAGTAGAAGTAGTAGTAGTAATAGTAGGCAAGAACAAGCGATGAAAGTAGAAATAAAGATAGTAGTAGAAGGTGTAGCATTAGAAATGGCAATCAAAACTTTAACAGGGTGTACAAACAAGTTGATTGATGGCGCTACCTTCTGATAGATCGAGTACAGGGTTGGTAGCACCTGGTATCCCCACTGCGATTGAGACGTATACTTTTCAGTAGTGACCTGGGTCTGAAGCGATTGTTGTTGTGAAAGTTGATCTTGCTGCTGCTGCTGCTGTTGCTGGTGTTGCTGCTGCTGGCGTTGTTTCTGAAGCATAAGCTGCTGCTGTTGCTGCAGTTGCCGCTGCTGTTGCAGCAGCTTCTGTTGCTGCTGATGCTGCAGCGGACGCCATTGTTGCCAGGGATTGTTGTTGTGTTGGCGTGACGGTGAATTGGAAGGATGATTCAGAAAACCGTTACGTTTAGCATTGATAGAAATGTCGTTGGTGTGTGCTGACTGTCCAATCAGTGCGACCTGCGGGCGATCGTACCAAGCGGGCAGATCTGGCGGCGAGCGTCGGAGGGTCTTTTGGTTCTGATCGAGCAACGTGCTGACATCAACCGCTGCCCGAATTCGGCGTGCGGCGTCTTTTAACTGACTTCTGCTTAGCGTACTGTACGATCCCGCAAACGACCCGAAAGATCCTTGCTCGCGCAGTGCAGAAGCCTGCAGCCCCTCTCGCACAGTGCCCACCTTAGCTGCATTGCCCGGGTACCAGCCACCTCGATAGGGCTGTGTACGCTGGGGTACAGTGGCACAGTGTGACATGTGTGTGTGTGGGTGAGGATGAAATGAGGATGAGCGTAGATGAGGTTGATGAGCGCGGTGTTGATGAGCATGATGGCGTTGGATGATGGTACGAAGCGCGCATTAGTGACACGGCAGATTGTTGCGAATAGATATAGAGAGGGAGAGTTAATGGCCTTTTTGTTATCCTTTTTTATCAAAGAGCAACAGCAGTGAGTGTGTTTATGTGTATGTGAGAAGGTGTGGCAAAGTGGGTACAACAACTGTGTGGTGGTTGAGACAGCATGTGGAATGTGTACGGACATCCAACATCGATGGCAAGAAAGGTGGTTTATAACAACAATGCTGACATATTCCAAATGAACCGTGGTGTGTGTATGTACCTTTAAAACTATGGCGTATTATCAACTGTTGCAATGCATTGTGTAGATGGCGAGTGTGTCGAGATATCTATGTGTATCAAAACAATCTAAGATGTGAGTGGCAAAGCAAATGGTGTGTAGTATGTTTGTGATAAAGTAGCGTTGAAACAATTGGAACTAGTGCCCTTGAGTGCATGCCTTGCTGATCGATTTCTGAGTTAATATTTAATACAAAAATCAAATGTAGCACATCAAGAAAGTTGAGTGAATGAATCGGAAAAATCAATCACTTGAAATCGATGAGCAAGCGCCAGTCTTGCTGTAGCACTTAGGCTTATGTTAATGTTATCTTCATGGAGTGACTTGTGTTGAAAATGCGTAAATAAATCGATATAAAGAAAATAAACCAATCACAGCTAACAAAACAAGGGTTCGAAAACATAACATAACTTCTGCCAACGAAACAAACGGGGGAGCAGAATATCTATTCTGTGCGTTCGTATTTCGTCCCTGTCTGTGTACAACATATGTGTGGGGAATATATTTATCTGCTTTGATTGTGCATTTGTGAAGGCTTGAAATAAGTGGATTCCGTAAGACGGTGTTGCCGAATTCGATTTGGTGTAAGTTCTATGTGTCGAGCCGTTCGAACAATCGTACCAAAGCTGGATCAAAAACTTGCTTCTAATGAAATTGCGCAAAGTTTTGGGGCGGTATGTGTATGTGGAAAAAGGTTTCTTTGTTGTACCGTGTATTCTCTCTCTCTCTCTCTCGCTCTCTCTCTCTCTCTCTCTCTCTCTCTCTCTCTCTCTCTCTCTCTCTCTAGTATTCTTCTGCTCTAGTATTCTATCAAATTACCTTCTTGTTGTATGTGTAGTAGTTGAATGTTTTCAGATATGTGCCTAGGGATAGGATGTTGCACTTCGGACACAGGTCCTGCGATTTTCGGAACATAAGTTCAAGAATGTATAGGAAGTCCTCGGCAACGTAGTGGTCCTCCTCCAGAAACACCATCATACCTGGAAGCGAGAAACGAGAGTATGAGCCCATATTGCCGATGAGGGGGCACTTGCATCTATTCGGGCATGTGTTCGTGTTTCTTCTTTGTTTTCGTTGGCCCATTTGTACTCGGTTGGCGTGCCTACCCGTATGGTACTTGGTGACTTCCAGCTGGTCAAACACTCGATTCGCCTTCCACCACCAGTGGTGTTTGGTTTGGGTGAACTTTGCCTCCCGGTAGTGTCCGTACAGGTCGGGGTGGAGTGCATTGTTGCACTTTCGCAGCAGCGCCCTAAGGATGGTGCACAATGAAAGCAAAAGCCATCAGACAATGGCCACGATTCCACGTGGAAGGATCTGTGTGTGCAAAGACTTACTGTTCTTTTTTAATATCCCTCGGGCAGTCGCCGGGATCCGCTCCGGGAAACTCGGTCGGATGTGTTTGTATTGAGAAGGGATAGAATATCTAGCAAAATGAAAAAAAATAAATAAACGACACACACGTGTACATTGAAGTGTGCAGGATAAGGTGGGGCCGGTGGGCGATAGTAGCAATCAATTTATGCGCTGGATTAACACGATTATTGTTCCAGTGGTTGGCATGAAGGGAGAGGAAGGAAGAACGTACCTGTATTACTTTACAAAAGTCGATGCTCTGCACCAGATCGTTGATGTCATCGTCGTAGTAGTCGTGCGAGAAGACGAGCAACGTGCGTGAAATGTCCCTCGCTTGGGCTAAACTTACGATTAAGTGCCGCAAGTATGTTATTCTTTTGTGTACCTGTGCACGGATTGAATCAAATTATGAAGAAAATGAAAAGACAAATAAGTGATTAATGTACTTAAAGTCTTAAGTAGTCAAAATTCATTTGACTGTTCAACGATTTAGCGAACATTTATACTATATTAAATTTAATTACATTTATATTAACAATTGATTCATTTGGTTAGAAAACATTTTTCAGACTTTAATATTGATTAAAGATTATTTATATCATATCGTTCCAAAATATACAAATAATTCTAACAAAACTGTAACTAAACCAATAGGGCCCGAATCTCGATTTAATATTATCTGTGGAATAGAGCACTTTAGATATGCATATATCTTTTATAATGCTTCCTACTATGCACACATACAAGGAATGGTTTGATATAGATCCTATCACATCATGCTTTCAATAAGTAATTAAACGCAAATGTTGATTTTGTTAACCGAGCCATACCGGTGTCAACCATTGATTGGAAATCGGGTAAAGAGTTTGGACAATTTTTGCAACAAACTCTAAAAACCATGGAACTAATTGTATACGGCGAACTTACTCGATGTACAAACAGGCAATGATTCCGCAATGATGGTCCGTAAAGCTAGTTTCACAATATCTACCCGTACTACCACTTGCAACAAAGTTGGGTCGTTCTCACAAAGGTCACGTGTTTCATATGATGGAGGCGCCCGGTTATTTTCGCCTCATTTCGGCAATTGAAACACCGTAAAGGATGCATGGGATGGGCTACCCCCGTACGCAATGAAAGTAAGTAATTATTGTAGCTTGGCTTTCGCTTTAATGGAGAAATAATTGAGTCACCGTTACGAAAGTAATGAACTACCGTAGAAGCACGTGTACATGTGTGCCTGGGAGAAGGGTAAATATTACTCTTGTATCATATTGCAACATCGGTTACAGGGCCAGTGGTCGTCCTTAATTGGTTCCACGATGGCTGAGAAATGGTGAGAAATTATTGCATTGCTATGAATAGAGTACCCCCCCTCCCCACAGTGGACTGGAGCTTCAACCCCTTGAACTAAGAGTTTTGGGTGAAATGATTCATGCATTATCTCGTTTCATGAAGTTGTAATTTAATAACTCATACTTCATTTCAAAAGGCATTTTAAACGTCCTTTTTATCATGATAGGAGTGAGAAACGTATTTTTTTTATCTTTATTATTCTACACTAAACTAACTTTAAACACTAAAGCGGGCCGGTCTGGTGGTACAGTCGTCCACTCGAACGATGCCAGTCACGGGTTCAACCCACGAATAGACCGTGTCCCCTTCACTAGAAACTATTTTTAATCCTGGAAGCTGCAACTTTAACAATATTGTAACAATATAAATAATGTATAATGGAAAACTCAAAGAAATCAATACATAACATCAATGACTGTGTTTGGGCAGCATCACATCCCCTTTTTATTTCTTTTGCGTCTGATGGTAGGTACGCCCAACGGGCGTTAGGTAATCATAAATGGGGCAACCATCACCTCCAGTCGGTTTTGATAATCCCGATTCAGCATTTAACAATAACCTTTGACTGCAGCCATGGGATAGGATTTTTAATCCCGAACAACTATCCTTCACGCTCAACCGTGTTTGTGCGAAGCATAAGAAAAGTCAGCAAAAGTCACGCCCGAAGTGTGCTTTCCCGGCCTTTTTGCCACAAATTGCTCGTGACTTTGGAATATTCTTTGTTTCTTTCCAACGGTTCTTCCTGCTGTTTGTAGCTTAAAGGCTTCGAACGGATCCAGCAAGTCCAGCAGGGCAAAAAACAAAAAATGGCGAAAAGAAACCGAAAGAAAATTGCTTCCCGGCGGTACGATGATGATGGGAAACTTTGTAGCTTAACCTACCACAAAAATCACTGGCACTTGTGCGCCGTCGGTAATCCGACCCGATTGTGCCCGGTGCCCGGTGCCCTCTCTGTTCCCGAGGGCGACAGAACGGATTGGCAAAGGTTTCGTTTGCTGACGAAGGAATTTGATTTGCATTCAGCTAATAAAACTTGTGGCGGAAAATTCTTAGCGATAGCGTTTCAAGCGGCTTTGTTTCTTTTTATTACAGTAGAATGAGCTAGTAAGCTAGAAAAATAATCATAAAAATGGAGTAGCATACAGCAACAACGGGGGAGGATCCTGTTTTATTTGCAGCGAAATGGGCGTGAAAATGAATTTTTTTTAGCAAGATTTTAATATGTATAGAACTAAATGCTAGTCATACTGCATAATCGTAAATCCGTTTGGCATGGTTCGATCATCTAATGGGTGAATGGGACCGGATTCGATTCCCAGTTGGAATGATCGCAAAGGCGAAGGAGAAGAGTTTTTTTTTAAATGAAATCATCCTAACTGTCATGCTATATTTTAAATCAAGTTCGATAGTTATGATAATTATAACTTGTAAGTTAGTTATTCATCCAAATCAACAATGACTGAGTTTTTGACTGGAGTTGGTTCAAATCATTCCCACATGCCCTCCACTCCATTCTTTTAGAACCACCACACATCCTGACCTATAATAACGTCCCCAATATTAAGGGGCGCAAACGATAAACTTTCGATTATCAGATCCCGTGAGCTACCTTCCCTTCATGGCAAGCCCTGCTCTCCTACCATGATGAATCCCCCTCCCCCCACACCTCAATCCCACAGCAATGCCTCAAACTTTGGACGGAATATACGGGCATCCCGGCGAAGGTGAGTTTGCGAAAACATGAAACGGACATATTTAGGACGTCCGGAATTATAATAGTTCCTTCGCTTGCCTGAAACACTGGATGACACAAGCAACGGTGTGTTGTAGGGTACGGCTTTTATCGTGAAAGGCGTCCCGTATGGGCACTGCTCTGCTTTTGTTCGGACTTGGTCGTAAACCAAACGAACGGTTATTATTGAAAAAGCGACCATCGAACCATAACCCATCCATCGAAAACCGCCAATGTATGAGAGTGGAGTACTAAAAGGCTCAAAATCAAAAAAAAAGGGAAACCAGAAGCAACGGGAATACTGTTGACGTTGACAGGTCAAAAAAGTTGGAGCTCGCGAATCGATTTCATTTCGAGCCTGGTGCTTGCAACGATCGGTACGGAACTCGGTTTCGGTTCAGCTGCCAGGTGGAAGCTTTTATTTTTTAAGTGCTTTCGATTGTGGGCCACCTCCCCCGATTAATGGACGTTCCAAAAGCGTACGGTTTGGAAACAGATACGCAACAGCATCGTAACGTGGTGAACCGGATAGTGTAATGAATGTGATTAAGTTCAAACTTCCGGTTAGCTTCGAGCCAAAGTGCAAGCTGTACAGTAGCCGGCGCAGGTCAGTCATGTTCATGTTGCGGGGTGTGTTTTGTGTTGGTCAAATTTACTAGCCTAAGCAGTGAGTGTGAAGTGAGATGTAACAGAAATTTGAATTTAACTACTTGGCAACCACGAGCAATAGATTGTGTGTTTGTGGTTTCACTAGTTTCATACATCCTTTTCATAGCATTCATTCAATGTACATGCTATTTTGTGTGGTTGGTTTTCAACATGAATTTAATTACCCAACTATTGGATTGGAGGATTGTTCAACCACTAAAGGGTTGTTTGTGGCAAAAGCAAACATTTGGTTGACTCATTTATCACAACTCACAGTGATCACGGTTTGTCTTGTAATGCTTGTGTGCAAGCTTTTTCAAATTCGAATTGAATATTTCCATCGTCTCTATGGCCAACTTTGCAATCATTCTCACGGCCTTGGCAGCTTATACACTCTCGCCTGCATTCAACATCCTGCATTCAAACCATTTGACTAATATAACATCGCAGGGAAAAGTACTGGCAGGAAAATTGGTATCCCGTCTGGCTCTGAAGGTGCCTGTGCTTGCATAACCTGAACCAATTATGGAAGTTATTTATTCCGCCCAGATCTGGGCGGTGGAGGGCACTGTTGCGACTGGCGGGGTAATTTAGCTTTATGTTAGGAGCGCCATTAAACACTCGCGACACTGGGCGCTGACGATCGATGCACCGGTTCAGCTTCACGCGTTGGTTGCAAATTAATGCCTAGAAAGTACTACCTATTCCTTCCTCTTTCGTTACATGCGTTACGTTTATGAATGGGCAGGATTCCTCGGAGCGCCCACACTACACCGGACACGCTTTTCAGCCTGTGCGAGCTAATGCTTCGGAAGCTTCTGGGCAGTCGAGTTCCGCGCAGAAAGTTCTGGCCCACCGTGTTGGTAAGTGAAGTAAGTTGGACCTAGCCTAGGCGGCTTTTGGTTTTGTTACGATCTCTCATCTCCGCTGGGACGGTCATGGACGTCCGTGGCACGTTGCACGGCGTAATTGATTGCTTTGAGCGCATGTCATCGGTCGAATGAATATATTCTATCCTCTCTTTACTCTTTGTATCGCCACCCGCAGTCCCTGCTGCCCGGATCTGAGTCACGTCGGATCGGTGTGCGGCACCAGGTGGAGTGTCCACATGATTTTAACATCCATCTTAGGTCCAGCGTAAACTATGCCAATCATTGGAACCTGCTGACGGAAGCTTTGCAGCACGAGCCACGGTGGCCACGGATACGCATCGGTGATCCAGCACGCAACCGGATCACCCGCCTCCACCAGGACTACCCATCGCAGCACATTTGGCAGATCCGACCCTATGACATGCTGACCAGCGCGTTTATAGTACGCACAGCGGCAAAGATTGCGTCACTGGAACAGCAGCGCACCCTGGGCAGGTTCCGACCGGGACGAACTGCGTCCTCTTTAACCACTACCACCATTACCACCACTACTACGTCTACCTCATCCGGTCGACGGTTGAGTCGGGATAGATCGATCGATGTGCCGGATGACGACGACGACGACGACGACGACCGGGATGACACACAGCGGGTGCAACAGATACAGCGGCAACAGCTAATGGTAATCGGAAAACGCACAACCGGAAGCTACGAGCTACGACTGAACAGCGTGTCAGTTAAAGGCTCCCGACACAAGCGACCGACACGCTAGAAGATTCGTTTAGCAAACACTACCCTAACCTAGCGTCTCCCCTTCTTATCGATATCATTCAATTTCCGAGCTTACCTGCACTACTATTATCACAGAATCATTTTGTAATGGACCGTAGATGTCCTCGTTGAGAACAGTCTGGAGGTCGTTGTAGCGATTTATCATGCGCATGATGTCGCTAATGTTGGCCGTCCTGGGCCCATCGCCAGCATAGTGTGTACCATTTTGACCTAATATACGATCGAAAAGAAAGGAGAAGAAAATACAATTGAAACTTCAAAACTAAATAAAATGCACTGAAACTAGTATAAAACATAGAAAAAATAAACGTGGATTATCAGCGTTTTAAAAGTTGTTTAATATTACCAAACGAAACATTTACACTTCATCATAGACGTGCTGCCCAGTAGCGTGTCTGTTTTTGAGTTTTACGTCCGATCCGTGAATTTGATGAGAAATCAATTTTGTTCCACCTTGAGGTAAAAGCGAACAAAAAATAAACAAAATTCAAAATAGCAGGCGCAGCACAGCGAAACACGTTTCCCATCAAAAGTGACACTTTTTCGTGTCGTGGGCACGGAATGGCCTGCTTTGCCGTTGCGGTTCGTCGGGGTTCGAGTTTTCTGTAGAATTCGTTTGAATTCGTTGCATTTTTGCGCGTTCCTCACATTATCGAGCGCTTTGCAAATGGTGTTATGGTCTTTATCAAAGTTTTGTTCCTTCCAGGATAAACGCCAACACGGCTAGCACAAATGCAAGTGGCGAGTGGAGGAAATGAAAACGAAAAGAGAATTCAGTTTCCGTTCCATTATGCAACTCGCAGTCAACCAAGAAAAACCATTTTGCCGCTGGCGAAAGACGTAAAAGCTAAAAGCATAGCACCGTAAACTTGGTTTCTCGTGTAGCTTATTTTTTGTTTTGTAACAAATGTAGCTTTGGAAGGAAAGGAAAGTATAATCTGAGGAAAGCTTCACCAAACGGTTTAGATCTTTGTTCAGAGCATCCATGAAAATATGTGCATAAGATTGATTGTATTTCTTATACTTTTTGCTGTACAAGATTTGCTCCAGATAGGAGTAGGTGGAAAATAAATATTTCCTTCGTTTAAGGAAGCACGTGGAACAGGCAGCATGCACGAGCGTTCAGCTACGAGGAACCCCTTGTACACTGAACTTTTGCAACGATTGTTTATAATTAATTCGTGCTATAAGTGTTGTAAAACAAAACTAGCTTCCAGGGGATTAGGCGTCTTCCGGATGGTAATTGAGTTGCTGATGGATGCTTAATATTTAACAGCATGCAACCGGTGAGTCGTTCGAACTTATCGAGCTGAAATTATTCATCATCCCCCCTCCACCCAAACGCTTGTTGAAAAACCAGCACGAGTGTCGGTGATGCTTCGGTGCACCCCCAACCCGTGTACTGCTGACAGGAACGACATCGTAAAAGTTTACGTTATTCCATTAATATTAGTAACACCGGTCGTCCTGTTTTCGCCCGCTGGAGCAAGTGATGTTTCTACTTCTAGCAAGCACAGTGAATGATAAATGATTCATCAACAATCTAGTGCGATAGTAGCTGTAGTTTTTACTAGCCGGCATTGCTAGGCGGACTGGAACTATTTCCAAGGGTTCACAGAGACTAACTGGCAACACAAAGCGCAAGTGAGGGGGCTAGGTTCGACGAAATCCACCACAACGGTGTTAAATACTTTCACCAACATTTTTGACCTCCGAATCGGCGTTGCCTCTGTTGGCAGTGCTAGCAAATACTTACCGTGCGTAGAGTTGCGAGGTTTTCCGGTCAAATACTTATGAAATACCGGTGGCACCATCTGCAGGATCGCTGCCGTGGAATAGTTGGCATTATCGCTGGATCCACTGTCGGAGGAGTCTGCGTAGAAACGGGAAAGTAAAGCCGATGGATGAGTGCACTTACGGTGATTGTGCAAAGAATATCCCCTTGCAGTGCGGTAAATCCTCCTTGCAAAGTGTATGCTTACCATAGTTTATCACATGGAACTGCAGGAACGCGAACAGAATGAATATAATTATGGCGGAACGGATGTACAGCGTGTGTCTTCTACGGGACAGTGCGCCAGTGTTTGGTAGTGCAATCGGAATTCGTCGACCTGTGGAAAGGAAAAAGGAATTATTATTGAGTGGTGATAACTAAAAGGACTAATTTAACTCTCAAAATAAAGTCGATAAAAAGAAGTTTATTAAGCTGTTCAGTATTTTCCATGATACACACTTGCTTACGAAAGTTAAGGAACATATGTTCCAAACTTCATTATGCAACAGAGACAGTAATTTTGGAATTTGCAGAAAATGCCGAATTTAACTCATTTTTGCTTGCTGAGCGTGCTTCAGGCCAACATAACCCAACTTTCCATGGGTACATAATCCTGCAATGTTAATGAATTTCGGCAGCTACACGGCCAAAGTAGCAACGAAAGTTTGTTGTTGACGTTTGGAATTGAAACATCATCGAAAGATGGAAAACGATGTCTGCTCGTACCGAATTTTAATCCTCGCGGGCAAAACTTTTGCTACACATTAGCGGAACACGCACACACACAACAAAAGCGAACGCCAAACATGTGTGACTGTATGGTGTATGCAGTTCCGTGAAAGCAGTTTTAACAATTTGTCGTATCGCCTTTTTCTTTTAATTCTGTCACTGTGCCGGAAGTTTGCAAAAGCACACAAACAAAAACATCCAGAAACAACTACGGGCTTGGCTAAGCGAATGTAAAACAAAAAACAATATTATTGTGAAAAAAAAAATGTATTTAAAAAAAAAATAAAACTTTCCAAAAAATCTCTGGTACCGTGTTTGACGCATGATGGCTGCCCCTTAGCCACTGGCAAACGTTTCAAGGGAAAATTTGACCTCCTGACAAACCCTTTTTGGTGGGCAAAGTTGAAACGTCGGCTGAGGGATGTAACGAAGACGGACGCCCAAACAGAAGCACTTTTTTCTTGCTCCCGCGCATCCAACACACAATACCCGACGGGATTCCAATTGGGCCGAACATGGTAGCGAATGGCATACATTTGTGTCGAAATTGTTTCGCACCAGTGGGGTTTATCTTTTCTGGCATATTTAACTCGTACCCAGCGCGTCCCATGGGCGGGCGGGCTCACCGCGAGCATCGTTGTCATCGTTGTGGTGGATCATCGCAAGTACGGTTTATTGGTCGGCAAGGAGCAGGCATATCACCACGATACACACAACTTTGCAGCTGTGCCGTTTGTAGGTGAGGAAGTAATGTCGATTTTCGAATTTTTCGTTACATAATCTTCTCTATCTTAGCGTGGTGATGGGCTATACTAGCTACGGGCTAACCCATTGACTGGGAAAGTAGTCGGCAACTGGTAAGGCCATTAAATGTCCCCTCCTCTAGAACCTCATCGTTGGAAGCCATGGAAATGAAATGAGCCAAAGCAAATGCACAGGGGCACTTTTTGGATAGAAACTGAAACTGAAAGTCTTCCGCAACTCAACACCGACTGTACGCATGGTGAATCAATTTCAGTGACTCCTGGAAACTAATATCCGGAATCCTTTCCCAGAATGTTTCCACAGAGGGAATTCAAATTCTTGATCATCTAATAAAACTCGAACAGTCAGCTGTTGCGCAATGTTTCCGGTGCTCAATAAACGTTGAGGAAAAGGAGAAATGCTATGCGTAGAGTTAACGAATCGTTTCGTTTCTAATATTTCAATTCATTTTGCCGCCTGAGCGACGATAGCACGCAAGGAAAAATACTCTCCTCCCACAGTCACAAATGGAATTGGTCATAGGTCGTTCTGAGAAGCGCAGCAAAAATGTTACGACGTAAACCGGGTTTTGAAGCGATTGTTTCGTAGTTGAATAGGCTGTTTTTGCTCTACGACGGCGTTTTCAAAATTGGATAGTTATTAGCATCACCTGCGTTTATTGAATTGGTTTTGGGCCTATGTGAAGGACCGAAAAGAAGCACAAGAATCGACAACTGGCGGTGTAAATGTTAGGTAGTACGTTGCAATATTGTAGTGAACCATTTGATATCATTGTCTGTGAATGTATTTTCGTTTTTGTTTTAGTTTGTACTGTGCTTAAAATAGCCCGAAGGGACGATGATTGATATTCTTCGTACCTTTGATTAAATATTTATTAATAAACAACAATGAAGGATGAAAGGCAGCAGCATAAAATGCCGTGGGATATTTCAGACAAAAGAATTATTAAAAGGACTTAATTAAATTCAATCGCTCTGTATACTGGAACGTTTTAAGCGTTTGAGACTACGTGACTTTTCTATTCATAAAGTATCATCAGTGGGAAAAGGTCAAGTCGATGAACTTAAGGGTTACAAGTCAAAATGAATGGTCCAGCGTTGTAATATAAAGAAACGCTTAGTCTCGTAACAACGTCAACTCACCCTCAAATGGATTTATCTCAAATAGCAAAAGGATTCTTTGAGCTTCTTTTCTTGGCAACACACGGCCACAGCAAAACATGTGACCAGTGTGCCCTTCCAAAGTGTTTCATTTCACTTGCATGAAATACTAAATAATTCAAGTTGCACGCGCGTGCTGCAAAATCACGCATCACGCGACCATAGGGAACCATTAATCACGGCACAACGCACAAAACATAAAGCGTCTGTTCTTCTTTCGATTCTCATTTCTCACGACACGATTTATCTTCACAATTAAGTATTAACTCAACTTTACCGAACGGACTCATTCTACGGAATGAAATGTTTGTTTTCCTTGACTTCCCCGTGCTGAGGTTTTGCGCTGTTCGAGTTCGTTCCGTCCCCATCGGGGACAGTATTGAAACCAGCTTCAGCAAGTATAGTAACACACTCCAACACAACCAACAAAGTGTTGCCTCCCGCGGTATACTAATTCGACGAAATGGATTAATTTTCCAGTGGCCGGGTTGCAGGACCTGTTCTAGGAAGATTCCAAGCAGGAGCAGGAGCATGTTGATAATTTAACAAGCTTTTCGTCTGTTAAAACATTGCCAACGCGTAATTTTAACAGGACCACCTAGCGGAAAAGCCGCAGATTACAAAGAAAAAAGGAAATCGTCGCTAATGCTACAAAGCAGACAGCAGCAGACAGTTTCCGTTTTGGCACCGCGGGAGTTTCTTCAATATTGTTGGTGGTTTCTGTGGTGATAGCCATTGTTTTGTAGCATATTTTGTGGCGCACCATGAACCCATACCCTAAGTTGTGGGTAACATTCTTATCACATTTCTTCAGCGAATTTCCTTCTAAAAGAAAACATTTCTTCTTTCTGTCGAACTTAATATTGAAGGGGCACTTGCTAGGCGGGAACTAACGTAAATTGTTTTTTTTTTTGGAACAGAAATATGTTTACTGTATCACACAAAATACACCCATTCGAACGGAGGGGAATGAATATTCATCTACTTCGCTGTATCTGTGGAGTTTAACCATCAAGACGGAATATTCGGCTTACTTAATACTTACCTCTCATTATATAATGTTATCCACTCGGCGGTCGGAGCTTGCCAAGAGGGTTTCAGCAACCGAGCCAGGACTTCCTGCGGCTGCACCAACAAAGGATAGTCGGAACCGTACTTGTCGTCTTCGTTCGTGATTCCGATGTACGCGAAAATGGTTTGTGCCGAGTTGCGTCTTCTCATTCACTGTATGTATCTTCAACTTCAACTTTAAGTTTGATAGAAAATTTCAATGCGCGCATGACAGACTAAAAGTCACTTGAAAAGAAATATTCACGGTTTGAATCATCCATTCATTCAGACGACGCACCCAGGGGAAGCTAAAGCGCAAGGACAACGTTCAGGTGAAGTGTGGCAATCTGCAACACCACGTTAAGCACGATCGCATAGCTGCTAGTAGAGCGTCGTTCTCGGTTGCAATCTAGCATAATGTCCGCACCTCGATGCTATTGTGCAACGCTGGCGACACAAACGAAGACAGTAGGTGCGCTTGGATTAAACCGTGAAGCATTGCTTCGGAACGCTTGGAAACAACCGTGTTACACCACCACGACACGAATAAGGTGCCAGGGACATACGACAGGGTGCGATCGGGTTGGTGCTGGGGCTGCAGCGGCAACAACACACGTTCGCTGGTAGTGCTGCAATTAGCTCCGCGTGTTGGTTAGTTATGCCCGGTAGCATCTATTTGTAAAGAAGAGAAAGAGAATAGAAAATGCATGTAATTTAAATTAATTTAGATGCATTAAGAATCCAGCTCTAATTAAATACGGTGCGACATTGGTACATATAATTGAAATTTATATTACAAACAATTACGTGAAAACAGTATTTAAAAAATAGCAAAACATATTTTAAAGTGTACGTTTTATGAATACAATTTCTGTAAATACTAACAGAAACAAATTGTTCAAATGTGCGCTTATTGCCTTTAACAATACACGTAGATGCTAGAAGAAGTTCAACGCGAGTGAAAAAAACATGAAAGTTTTGCATTAACCAGCGGCAGTTTCTCAAGGATCGAAAGTATACTGCAACACTGACTCTGATCGAAACGGACAGCAAATTATGAGATAGCAAGAGGAACTTTATATGAAATCTTACTGAAGGAATGAAATAAGTCGAAGTTCCTTTTTTCTCTCTTCACAATACTCTGAGGCAGCTTTTACATTAACTTTGTTTGAAAGATGGCAAGGAAGAAGCAGCATCTGCTGCCGAGAATTTGAAGAGAATGATGAGAGGTAGGTTAGCTCAGGCGATGGGGACATATTCATAAGAATGACGCAAAATCGACCTGATATCGTCGTCTCGGAAAACAAAGCCGAAAACGAACGACCTGTTTAAGAACCTTCTAAGAATGTTACAACTGGTTGCTTAATTTAATTTCCAGCGCAAAAATGTCACAAAAATATCGCATTTGACATATTTCTCCTTTTAATTATACGCAGAAAAAGCGAAAATAGGAAGGACATACTAAGCTTGAATTCAAAACGGTCTGCAGTGAAATAACCCATTCTGATGGAATGGTGCTGAATACCATGTTTTCCATTTCTTTTGAAGTCCCGAAAAATACGGGTTTTTTTTCAATGCTACCGTGACTTAAGCTCATTATTAGAAACGATGTCCTTTTTTTTGCTGTAATCCTTCATTTATCTCAATTCTCAGATACTTCCTCTTACAAGAGAAGCATACCGTTCAAATAGGTTCACACATTTTCACTCAGCCGGGTGAAATATCATCAAACGTCTTTTTCCATTTTTCATCATCGTAGCAAACGGTTGCGGACAAATTGAATTGCGCCGAGTCTCGTCTCGTTGCGCGGAGGTTGTATCGTAGATATGGCTTTATTCGTCGGTGACTGGCAGGGCATGTTAATGGTCGAGCAGCGTGATACACATTTCCGGCATAAAAGTCAGTTGTAAATCGAGCGTAATGAAACTCGGAAAGCTTTGACTCACATTATGTGCGTAAAGTTTGAAAGGATAGTAGAAGGTAAATCCAAGAAAAGAATGCTCTGGAATGGTCCATGGCAAGATTACGAGCGAGCAAAATGATGCGCCAGGAAGAGTAATTTGGTAAAGAACAATCAATGATACGGGGTTTCCAGCATCTCGCCGTGCTGAGAACGGGTAGGTCTCATTGGTTATGCTATCGAATACAAAGCATTGACATTATTGCATCAACTGTGTAACAGTTGCTACATGAACTGTTTTACTACATAACTACACACTTGACTACATATACTGTTTAACTACATACAGTCAGTCCAAAAAGTATTCGTCTAGCTGAATATTTTGCAGAAAAAGGCGAATTATGGCCGCAATAGGCATGGGGTGGTAAAAGTAATCATGGGGTTTGAAAAAGGGACCATCAATACACATGATTTGCTAAAAAATAAGCATTTAAATAGTGCAATAGCAACCAAAATACATAAAAAACTAAAAAAGTCGTTTGATGTGTGCGCAAAAAGTATTCGTCCATTGAGCTTTTTAATTATTTACGCTGGACAAACACTACGTAGACGTGAATTAAATTTATTATTATCAATCTATTGGTGACTTCCTTCTAAAATAATGCATTTCTCTTGTTTCAATTGCACTTCAAGCGGCCAGAGAGGCACTATAGGCGGAATGGAGCATGATGGCGAAATCGTATCTTTAACTTATGCATAACCTATCCTTCTCATTTTTGAAGGTTACAAAAGGTGTGGGAGACCTCGTTCCTTCATTTGATCATAGTTTGGCCATTTTTCTGACACTAATTGTGTTACAAACTGCCATGTAAGCAGCCATCCTTGACGGTTAATCTAGCGAAAGAAGTGGTTTAATGTTCAAAAAATCAAATTTTACCACGGAATCAATGCATTTTGTGATGGCCAATAAGATCAGGAAAAGAGATGGGTCACATTTGGTTGATGGGTCATGCTGCATTTCATCGTAGCTGGTCATGTAATAGCTTGAATGAGTGAGTTATTACAAACATGTTTTGTTTGAATAATACCATACACAGAAAGTGGCCAAATCTGTTAAGGTGCATCAAATAATTCAGGAATTTATTTCAAATTAGGCTCTACTAACATTTTAAAACATGTTTAAATCGCCAAGGTCATACGGCCGACGTCTACCATAGCGAAAAAAGTCTACTAAGATGCAGCAGAACAATCTCGTATAACGGTAGCACCACGATGTCATGATACTAGAACTCAGTGAGGAAAGGTGAGCTAGAAAAATGATTCAAAATGATTGGAGACGAGATGGGGAAACATATTAAAGCAGTTTTTAAGTACTTTGAGTCCCAGTTCTGAAAAAATTTACTTCAAAATGTATTACATGGTTCAAGAACAGTCGAGTTGGAGAACATACAGGGCATTGTCATTTGTTCGAAACGTCAAACCAGCTGAAACCTAACAGATGAAAATGATTTAGTAGACTCTCAATATGATATCAGTTGCCATTTTTTCAATGGAACTTGGCCACGTAGTCCGGAAATGCAATATTTCTACCAGAGAATAATTGGAACAAGTCTTGTAGGATAAGTGGATCAAAAATACGCCTTTTTAAAGGTTCAAATGAGTTCTTGCGTTGTGCAAGTAGTCACCAATAGTTATAAATGCAATAAGAAACAAGATCAGGACATTTTTTGATTCCATAACGTTTGTTTTCTTACGCATATCATGCCAAACGTCTGATGGACGAATACTTTTTGCGCGCCCATCAAACGACTTTTTTTAGTTTTTTATGTATTTTGGTTGCTATTGCACTATTTAAATGTTTATTTTTTAGCAAAACGTGTGTATTGATGGTCCCTTTATCAAACCCCATGATTACTTTTACCACCCCATGCCTATTGCGGCCATAATTCGCCTTTTTCTGCAAAATATTCAGCTAGACGAATACTTTTTGGACTGACTGTAGATCATGTTATGAATATGATGTTATCATCACATCATGTCATGTTATAAATCATGTTATGAACATGTTGTTATCAATAAAAACATGATGTTGATGCAACGTCGCTTCCGTAGCTGTCATAGTTGAGGTCGGATACTTAATCTATTTAAGTGAACACAATTTAAATGTAGGGGAAGGTAGGTAAAGACGGACAATGCGGGAAAGACGGACACTTCTCATTAATGCATGAAAAAGGTAATGTTCGAATAATTCAACAATGCAGCATCCTAACTTCAAGTTAAACAACACATTTGAGAACATTTTTGGCATAATATATGCAAAATTGGTTAAATCCACCAACAAAATCAATTTTAAATCATGTGCATCCTTGTGGATTTTAAAGGAAACTAATCTCTACAAACAAGTGTAGTAAATATGGATAAACATATTTATAAAAACATAACTTATATGAAAAAGCATTAGAATTAACAAAAATTTTCACCTTTCACTATTACCATAAGAACTCTTGTATTTTTTTCTTCTTTTTCTTGAACTTTTAATTCTTTTTTTAACTCAAATAGTATTGGTGATTTCTGAATTTTAAAATACGAGAGGCGAATGCTAAAAAGCCTCGTAAAAAATAAAACAACAACAACAACATCCTTGTGGTTCTAATTTGACTACTACGGATCTTAATCTCTACAACTTGTATTGTTTATATTTCCGGAAGTTTTATTTCATTAATGAGTTGTGGTGATCATCAATGAAACAAACTAGCGAATAAATAAGAATGAAAGCAATACAAATTTTGTTTTCTGGTGGTTTGAACATCCTGACACCAAAGCGGGAATGACGGACACTTTGTTGTAGGGAAAGATGGACACCGAATTTATTGATTTATTTTACTTCTTATATCAATTGGTGATGAATACATTTCTTCAAATACCTTAAATAAGGGTAATCCAAAGCTATAAACCAATCAGGAACTAGAAAAAGTATTAAAAAAAGCGAGTAATGAAACACCGGTCAAAATAGTAGCCATTCGTTATGCTATTACTCGCTCGACGCTGATGAGGCGCTTCACGAAATCCAATATCTTGTCACGACTTGGACAACTTTAAGCAATAAAAAGATGAGGCATTGATACTACATCTTTCAGGAATAGATGAGAAATTCTATGGGATTACAAATAACAAATGTAGAATTTTGACATGATAACATGACATGACTTTAGATGCTGCATTCTACGATATATTGCAAGCGCCGCTTACAATTTCTAAATTCATGGCTGAATGAACCGTCGTTGCAATTGGCCTAGAATTAGTTTATGTACGGACCACGATTTGGAAAGCAATAGGATATGTTAAAATAGTATAAACCTCCTCAATTTCCAACGTTTTATAGGTGTCTATCTTACCCTTCATGGTGTCCATCTTTCCCATATCAGGTGTCCGTCTTACCCGAACATTTCAAAACTGCACGAAAAAAATCATGTTTTTCATTCATTAAAAAACGCAAAAATTGATGGAAACTTAAAAGTTTCAACACATTTGCTGACAAAACATCAGTGTAAGATAATATATGCACATTTTCATGGTCGTTGCACTTATACATCCGCAGATTTTTACCATTTCCCTTAACGTGTCCGTCTTTACCTACCTTCCCTTAAACACAAGACATTCTGATGGTCATTTTACCCATCATATCAGTAAAGTGACCATTGGGGCTTTAAAGCTGAATTACTACTGAAGCTCAATTTTTACAGGCCCCCACATCCCAAGAGTAATTAAAAGTCGTGGAGTTTTAATGTCTTTACTACAGTTTTCCCAGTAGGATAGAACCGGGACTGTGAAAAGAGATGATGTGAAATTTCGTTAACTGTAAACTGGAAATCATGGATAAATAAAATATACCAGCTAGTTTAGCCGGGTTACCCAAAGGTACCAAAGGAGTTTGAACTAGATCATGAAGTCTTATGTCGACAGGTTGGGAATAAGAGTTTTTTTCAAGTGCCATACTATGGATTGAATATTTCATGAAGCTTCAAGCTTATCTCATACCATCCTCCACAGCAGAAGAGTTAAATTTTGGAATTGAGTCTTAATGTGAAGATGAAACGCATCCGCAATGTTTATTTAAAATGTCCGTATAGAAACTGTGTGTGCTTTTGATGTTCAGTATACCAAGTAGTTATAATTGGTGTATATAAAATGTGTAAAATCGTTGTTTCCACGGTTGGTTATGTGAATCTACTAGAGCTACCTAACTTTTATATATTTTTATTTTTTTAAGGTTATCCCATCAAACTCAAGTGCTTTAAACTGGTATTCTAATATTAGTTTCCGCGTTTAGGTCTAATAGCACGGTAACCAAGAATGAAGTGTTTCCTTGTAGGATTAGGAAGGCCTAGCAATGAAAATCTTGCAGTGTAGTACATCTTAATCCACTAATATTATCGATATAAAAGAATGGCGAAGAAGGCTTCACCAGAAGTAAACAACCTATAAAGTTATCTTCATTCAGAAGCATTCCTTTGAAATGCATTTCTTCGATTTCTATAGAACGAGAAACGGAATGTATTACATTTAGAAGAGAATAGCAGTTTTCTAAAGAATAGAAAGGACCCTAAAATGTTCAGAAACATGCGTTGAGGAATCTAGCGTATAATTGTTATCGATTTTTATTATTTGCGTCCAGGTTGAATGTGAAGGCAGGCAGTTAGTTGTTTTATTGATGTTTGCGCTATTACCAAGCGGAGTCCAATTACGTGTTGGTGACTGTGTTCCGGACATTTCTGAGCAGCGGTAAATGGCACGCTTTCGGCCAATGTTAACAAGTTGCCCGATGTTTCAGGATTCCAGTTATAGATTTCAACGTTTTCCTAATCAGTTGTTTGCTAGGGAGGTGAGTCATGAATTATGATCTCATATCATAAGACAGGCATCCTTGTGTCTGTTAGCGAATGATTTTGTGTAACAAATAAATTGAGCTTTTTCTTTTGGATATTACATTTTTATTGCTCTTAATTTCATGAATTATCGGAATAATTTGTATACAATAATTATTATGTTACATAATTATTTGTTTTATTCTTGTCGTTCGTATCGGATAATTTATTTTTATTATTATGGCATTTTTAAATGAAATGTGTTGTACACTTAAAAGGAAAAATGTAAAGTTTATAATTGATTGTGTAATTGAATACGCCAAAACCTTTTTGGAAAAGTATAATAGAGGACATTTCTGAACCCTCAACGACATGATGTTATTTGCAAAAATTCTGCAAAGGGTAGCATTAGCCGACGGTTGCAATGAATGAATGAATGAATGAATCCTTAACCTACTTTCACCACCGATACACTGTACGCTTGATGAGCAGAAACCAGCAGCATGCTTCAGTAGGTTTTTATAACATTTTGCTAATTGGCTTTCCCTTCATTGAATTCCTACAACACGAGGACTGCTGTAGAGTTTGTTGTTAAAAAAAGCTATTTGCCTGACAGTACGACCTACTGCGAAGAATAGCAACATGATCTTATTGAAACAGTGTCATTTGTATCAAAAAGCTATGGAATGATTTAAAAAAAAATGCGTTTCTATAAATCATTCATAATTGGTGCTTCATTTTGTGCTACCGTCTTAGCTGTTCAGATTCAACGCCAATGATGCTAGGGCATAATATTGAATCTTATAAAATGTCCCATGACACCAACTCTATTTGAGAATAATTGATTATGTCACTCCTGCTACTTTCAGTAACCACATTTGTCAGTTAAAGTTACATTTGTATTGTTGAATTTAATTTAAGGTTTATCAATAAACTTTCTATTTCTACAATCTACCATGACACATTCTTTTGAATAGTATTTTAATATTGTTTGGGTGCATATTTTTGTAAAACCCTATTCCTAGACTCCGTAAATAATTTGTTTGGATAGCAAGGCCCCATGCTAACATTCCGTAGTCACCAAATGTTATCACTGTACGGAATGAAGACGATGGGTTGTAAACTTGTTGAAAAACGCCCACAACACACATTTCTATTGCTTCTCACTGAGTAGAGTACGTTATCGGCATGAATAATACCCGCAACAGTCGGGTTTGCTTCAGCAGAACTTTTATCAGTCTACCAATGCTTCTGTAGCCGTTTCGTTAGAAAATGGAAAGCTGATATACCGCAAGCGATAGCCGCTGAATAATCTTTTTCCATTTGTTTTCGAATATTGAGACAGATTGTACGTGCTGGAGCAAATTGTCCAAATATGTGAAGCATGTCACATCAAATACCGCATTTGTTGTGCTGATGATCTGATTCTTCCTTGGTGAATGGCTCCGGGCTCCGGCAGACGTCTTCAGACACGGCTGTTCGTCATGTGCCGTCGGTGACACTCATGCACGGCGCGTATGGTGTGTGCTTAATTCTTTTATTTATGATTCCTGTCACTTTCAGCTTTCCGCATGCAGAGCCCAAAATTGCCTGCAATCCGCCTCAACCAAAACGTGTCAAGAATACGTCCGGCGACAGACAACACCTTCTGGTACTAGGTGGTACACCCAGAAACAAGGAAAAGCTGATGACATGAGCGTACCACTGGCAAAAGCTTATGAGCGCGAAAGCGAGCGAGCTCAAGACGAAAGGAATTTGCAATTTTATATCTTGTGATGGAAGAAGAAGAAACAAAAATTGCAGTTCAAACGAAGTTCATGCATTGGTTGTTGGTGCATTTCGCGTGAGCAAACCATGGGTACCTTCTGCTGGTAACTAATTGAAATCTATTATTAATGGTGGCTCATTTTTCGCGCAAGGAACAGAATCTGATGATTGAAACAGGTGCACCAGTGCATGGCTTGAGGAAAAGTACATGAAACCGAGTAGAACATTTATCACAAGTAGCTGAACGGTAAGGAAAGGAAATGAAGCATAATTTATCACTCTTCAACCTCTCGTGCTTCTTACCGATCTTGGTGTATGATGAAGACGAACGGCAAATACCATTAGTTTGCTATCAAGTTGAAAGGATAACATTTTCGAGCAAGTAAGGAAATAGATTCCAACATCGAGTATCACACGATAAAACAGCTGTAAATTTCGATTCGCCCTATGCTTGTCCATTTATTGTTTATGTATGTGTTCTGGAGCATTCGCATACGGCACCTGTATTTGACAGGGAGTGGCCTTGTGCTTCTGAGGTTTTAATCGATTCAAAAATGCAATAGTTCAATCGAAAGTGTAGTGCATGGCCAGGAATGGTTTGGTAAATATTTTATTATGAGAAGATACGTTTGTTACGAATAGACCTACGATCTATATGGTATATCCGAGATTTTTACTAACTTTAGTGTATCCTTCTGCATTGCATGAAAGGTTATCGACATTCCATTCTAGATTTACCAACATTCCATTCTAGAAATAAACTGGAAAAACCAGGCTTTACGGACTCGTAGGACACAGACATCGTAGACGAACGAGTGACTATTTCTCATTGTTGAATGTCATCTCTTATTAGAACCGTTGGAACGAGCAATCCCAGATTCAGTTTCTGTCTCTAGATAACCTATTTTTAATTAGTGTGAATAGTTTCGCATATGGTTAGGCATGAGATACATAGTGTGAAGGAAAGTAAAGTCTTGGCTCGTGTTTAAAATGTACGTTAACAGTTTGTCTAAAGCACAGTCTGAAGGATGTTATCTATAGTGAGACATTGCTTCAGGTCAGTCAGGTGATTCAGGTTGTACTTCTGTAACAGATTCTATTATTGTTTCTTGATTAATATGTTAAATCTGTTTTGAGCATAGCATAGAATAATGATTATGGCTTTATAATAAGCGCCTGTTGCAGACATCTCTGGAAAATCTTTAAAGTTATTTTCATTGCTGAAAATCACATGCTGCACACAACACTGCTTACCCAAAGGTACAGTGGGACCCTTCATAACGATTTAATACGTTTAATACGATTTAATACGTTTCTCAATCATTATGTGGGAGTTTTTTTTCAATGAAGTCTTACTTTTCGGTGAAAAGTAAAATAATCGATTCCATAACCACAAATATGCTAGTATGAATGTACATATAAATAGGAAAACATAAAAAATGTCTTCATATTACTGATGTATTGGAAGATAATTGGAGTTCACTATTTCTCTGTCATTATTATTCAATCATTTTTTCAATCAAAGATTGAGTCTACAGTTTCAAGTCATCGCTTGCATTGCTGCAAAATAAAATAGTTAAACGATATTTTATCTGTTTGTGTCGAAAGAAGAGTTCGTTGCTCAGTTATTGGACATTTCCTACTATATTTTATCGATTTTTTTTGATCGAAATTTAATATTTGTGATAAATATCCTTCAGTCCAAACGAAATTTTCAAAGATTACGATAAATTAAATGGCATTAAATCTATAATTATGTATTCACGAGATATCATATCACACACTTGTACATCATAAAGTTATACAATAAATCTCCTCCTTGAATTAAACGTTTAGTTTTACATAGTTTTACATTAAACGAAGCTCCCATTTGCCTAAGCGATAAGCAAAGCTATATAAATGCTCAATATTAACCGATCGTGATCTTGATTTCACATCGAAACCAAAAAACGCATCAAGAAAACTTATGAGATTGCTCGTTATGCGAGATACTACTAGTTAAGAGAGGTATTTGTTGAGCATTTTGATTTGCTTTGTATGGGAAAAACTCGTTATAAGTGGTACTCGTTATGAGGGGTTTCGCTATATTGATGAATATATGTGAATTATTACAGTGCTATTATCGGAGCTTCGACGACAATTACAAACGGACTGTATGTTGGCAATTATGGTTTTGTTACAGAAGATCTACGAACTATTCACCAAGAGTCACCAAGGGTATGTTTGAATAGTCTGTGCTTTCAATGTAAGGAGCATTATAGTTTCAAGACACCCAAAATTGAAAACATCGTTGAAAATAACATCATCTCACATCTATTATTAGTAATACCACAGTACAGTATATCTAGATTGCATATGGTCCAGAATTCGAATGCCACATGGTTCGTATTTTGGGTCGTTATTTCGAGGACCTTTTTAAACATTACCCAACACTCTATATGGTACGTTGGGGACACACGCTAAAGTTATTTTAGTTTAGTCATTATTCTCTTTCAACTACCATCGTTATGACCGAAACGCGCATTCGAGCGCACACGTGCACGAACAAAAAAGAAGGGCTATTCCGAACAAGATAAAATAACATTAAACCAGGCAGCGATGGGACTGAATGGATATTTGAGTGCTTTTACCGGAGGCGTTACACTTGTAGCACTTGCTAATATTACTTCAGTGAAGTTTTCTACGGCAACCGAATCCACACTGCACCGCTTCAGAAACCAAATGCTATTTTAGGTGGAATGCAATTCGAACTGTTGTGTACGCTGCTGGTAGATTATTGCACCGACCATAATTTGTTCCAGCTGGTGCAAACTTCTGTCTTCTGCCCGGGTTCGCTCGGCGAGCCGGAAGAAGTGTCATAGGACAGGACGGTCTGTCTGCTGTAGAAATAACAATATCACTTTCAACTAACTGTTGCCAACCGATGAGAAGCACCAAAAGTGAACTCGTGACATCAGACGCTAGTACACGATAGTGTTTTGGGGGATTTGGTTTGCTGTGCATATGGTGGAGGTGTTTTATTACTCACATTTCTTAACAACAATGTGCATGGTTTTATATTACACTTAGAAAGGTTGCTTGTTGATCTGTTGCTTGGCATTATTTGATCTAAAATAATAAATTATTGTTTGGCAACACGTTCTCTAGCACAACTTCTAAAATCGTACAGGAATCAAGGGCTGGATTTCACAGCTTTGCAGATTATTCACAAAATTATTACATACATTTTCGATTCGTAGTGGTATCCCCTTTCAAAAGCTAAAAACACAAATGGATCGATATTACATTATTATACAACAACTAAGTGGTTGCACTGATTGGTCAAACAATTGCCTGCCTAGTTGAAGCCAACCACAAGTAATACTGTTGAAGTAGGCGTGAATTCAGGTTTCATAAACCTGTGAAGGTAAATGCATTGCATATATTGCATTGTATGGTCGTATTAAGCCTGGATTGAAATCAATATTCAGATAGTTCGAAGAAAAATCATTTCATCGTATGTTTTCGGAAGCGTTTACTTAAAAAGGGTGAAATGCTGTAGCTGAGAAATGCACAATATATTTGCTGTCCTTTCTAATTGCTACGTTGATTTGAATCTGCTGAGAGGGCTTTAGAGTACAGGGAACATCGTCGGAAAATAAATAATAGCATTAATGAGCTCGTCTGCTATGCAGTGCAATTCCAATGGACTGTTGAAACGAAAGCAAGTTACTTCCTTTGTTGGTAAAGAAGATGCTGGCATGAGTGGGAGGTATCTATCATTTAAATTTATACAATTCGGTCTAAACCACACATTGGTTGGTTCCCAACACATATTTATACAGGGCCTTAGGTTGTTATTATTGTCAAAACTACGCAATAGACTAAATGACTCTTTTGACGAGTACTTAGTTGAATATGGTACTATAGCAGGCTAGAACACGATCTTAATGACGTGTACAACATTCCTCATTTTTACGTGCCCTTTTTCATTTATTGAATACATTTAAACAAATATGACTCAACATATACTATAGGCGTATAAAAAGAGACGGTACACCATGGCTGTGATTATGTAACTTGTGCCTCATTACTTAACATCCTAGCGAGCGATAGCGTCAGCATCAAAGGGCTAAGATTTTGCAGCAGTCCTATAAGTGCTGGCCGGGAATAAAAGGAAACATAAGAGCCATTACTGTAGTTCATAATGTGTCGAGTGGTTCACACAGTGGGAACGAATAGAAGTCAAAATTAAATTGCACTAGTAGTATATACTAGTAGCTAGACGGCATAATTAAGAGTATAGTGACTCACATTAACAAACAGATTTTTTTTTATACTTTAGTTTGCGGGTTGCATTTTATAATTATTATTTTAACAGCCGTTGTAGGTCAAGACTGTACCCACTTGTGAGGTTGGCTTTCAGTGACTTATGGATTATCCCTCCCTACCATAGCAGAAATGTCAGTCCTACGTATGACTGCACTGTCCATTTGGGGCTTGAACCCATGACGGGCATGTTCAGTCGTTCGAATTGACGACTGTACCACAAGACCAGCCAAATAAATAGCTTAAATAGCTATACTGCCCAAAAGTGTATGTATGGTGATTTTTTGTTCATTTAACGCATTTCCATTCACGAATGAATTTTGTCCTTTTAATGCATTAGTGTTAGCCCTTGGTGTTTCATCGCCACACGCACACGGTTAGCAGCGTTTATGCACATTACAAATTAACACGACAGATGAAGTGTCAAGCTATTCTCTAAGCGAGCGAACGTCACGCGTGTCATGTTCGTGCCGGAAATCCCTCGGATCATCTACACTGCACATGATTTCAAGTGGCGCTCCGTGGCGTCATCCATCCCGTTTGTTCGAGTTCTGTTCTTAGACAAAGTGAGGAGGAGGCAGAAAAATAAGTCCTCTCTCAACGAGAAAGAGATTTCATCACGCCATCCTTAGCTAGCGTTTAATTATCGTTTATTAATATTACGCTTGCTGTCGTTGAAGACAACAAGAAAACTTGGTAAAATCGCAATAAGTAAAGGCCATTCATCACTGGAATCGCAAACGAGCATTAAAACTTTCACGACCCAAAAGCTACCCTGTTGGTTTATGTAAAAACGGCACAACTTAAGCAGATAAACTTGTGCACTAATGGAGTTTGTCATCGATTCTAATTTAGGGTGTTTGCCACGAATACCAAAGATGCTAAGTTTTAATCAAAATAAGGCTTGAAGAACACACACACTCCTCACGGCGAGTGATTGAAATGTACCGGAACGTTTATCTGCGATGGGTTAATGTGTAAGCTTTTCGATTAGACTCAATGGTATAAAATGGTGCCGTTGGGTGTTAAAGTAAAATGGAACTCATGTCATTGTTAAATGATTGTCTAACCATCTAATTTTCATCTCCTCAGACCATCTCCAGCAACTATTGTTTAAAAAATCCACAAGTTCAAAACAGTATTTACCCTTCTCTCAAACTATATAATGTCATTTAGTTTCGATACCATCATCTCAGAACATAATGCACAACACAGCGCTGCGATTTGTTTGCCATTTAGCAGATCACTAAAACTGTACCCACGCTGAAAGTTTATCGTTGACAGCCGGAATCCGGGAATAGTAGCACCAGTTTTTGGCTGTTGAAAACCGCGTGACACAACACTGACTGTTTGCCGTGTATAGGTAAAGCGTCACTCAATAGCACATACACCGAAATGCAGGTAAAGACAAAACGCTTCTGCTACTTGTACACCAGAGCGACGACGGAAGGGACTGTTTAAAATGCAGACTGCAATCAAGTGCAAACTTACACCGCACGATGGCGGTAGCTGCGATGTGCAACATCACCGGTTATATTTGCATATGAAAGGTGATGGTGAGGATAGGCGAAGAAGGAAAGGTAATTTACAGCAATTGTAACAGTGGTGGTACTTTTCGTAGAGTAGAATCGGGCTTCGTGAACGTACGATGGGTAAGACAACGTTAAATATGAACAGGTTTTTCTCATTAGTGTTACTATCACAAATGTGCACTTTTGAACCATCATTTTGCTTTGTGCAGTGTTGAAAGTGACAAGAAAAAACGCTTCATGTAAATGCTTTGGGAATTTATGGCAAGCAATCTACTAATTTATGCATGTTACAGTGATGTTATCAATAATAAATAGCCAACGTGAGAATTTTTAGATTTTTGATGAACACGGTTTCTACATGGTACCAATCTATATTTCTCGTGAGTTAGTAAACGTTTTAAAGTTTCAATAGGGGAGAAAATCTTAAAACTAGTTCAGTTCTGCACTATCACTCGAGGGCTAGAAGTTCTGGTTTGTCTGATATAGGCACCTAAAAACAGAACGAATTTCGAAAGGCTTGGTGCATCCGGCTCGTTCCGTAATGGTTGATATCAGTTGAAGCTGTCCAGGAAATGGCAAAGCTTGTTACTTCATGCTACCTTCCCGTGGATCGGTTGTTTCGAAGATACAGTATCAACAGAACGAATGAAAAAAGCAAATTGACATTACCAACTGGCTGACAATTTGAGACATGAACATGGGGGCACGTGTTGTAAGACAACGTAAAAAAGAGAAAATAAAACACAACATCTCTACTGTGCGAAAGCATAACACCTAAACCAGATTCTAGTAGCTTCTCCGGTCTTGTTGAAGGCTTGTTATTTTTCTACATGATCAGTTTCACTATGGCGGTGCAGTGAGGGCATATTCTTTACGGAACCTACCTATCTTGTGTCAACCCTCTGGAGTGCTCGACTCAGCTCCACGTGAATGTCAATCATTATGCAATGGATTGGAGTTAGTTCCGGTGTTGGTTTCGTGTGGTTTGTGATTTTGAGCAAGCAGATGCTTTGCCGTTGTCTGTCCTAGCGGGACAATCCACTGAAAGAAGTGTGATAAAAGTACCACTTAACACTGAACAGGATTGATTGAGGGAGTACGAAAAATGCCTGACATCGAAAGAAGGATTTATTTTCACGTTGTCTGCCAAGAGATTTAGTTAGTTTCCAAACAGTTTAAAATGTGTGTGACTTTTGTGACTTATAACTGATCTCCGGCATAGAGAACGTAATCACAACATTCATTCATATATTTTTTAAAATAAACAATCAACCAAAATATGTACTGAACTTACACGACTTACTAGAAAAATTGGGCGGGGAAAAATGTCTACTGAAGCTAAACCGTTGCCCCCGTTAGCCAGTCAACGGTATAGACAGCAGGGCCTTCGTTAACAAAAAAAGACTGCCAGCGCCGAACGAATGTGGAACAGCTCTCATTGATCCAAAATGAAAGACGAGGGTACTGTAACCAAAATGCAAATTCAATGTCAACATCGTTTCGTTCCGTTTCGCTGCGGGCTATGGTCAGCAAGTGAGTAAAAATATGGGCAAATAAAGAGTTGGATAAAGAACTTCATCGACATCGACTGTCGGACGTTTGCTGACCCAGCTGCAGTTGATGGACACACATACACGTGCTATCTCCACCTGAAGTAGAAATGGAGTCGAAACAATCCAAACCGGATCTTCACTGGTTGGATGATTGTAGGTTACTACTCTGGGGGACTCGTCAATGGGCTTTATGCTCTACATACAAGGGGTAATGTCACATAACACAATTAATGAACAAGATGTCCTGTACTATGTGTACACTTTATGTGGAAATTTTAATTAAAATTCTCAAACCCATTTCTAGCTCAAGGGCAGGTTGCGAAGAGATGTAAAGTAGTAAAACTGAAATTATTCTGCGCTCAGAATTAATTACATTTTTTCAGCATGCGTGCATAATATGAACCAGTTAATGTTAAAAATACTATAAATCCTGACGGTAATTCAAAACAATGTATGTGTTGGATTGAAAGCAATCAAAATAATAACTCATCGGTTATAGTTAACCTCTGTATAAAACTCTGTATATCTGGAGACATTTTATGTTTTAAGTAGTGGAAGCTTAAAACATAAAATGTTGTTCTTGTACATTATGTATGACATGTATTATTTGCCATATGACCCAGTGAAGCTGAGTGGTTTATCAAATGATGACACAAAACAAACATTTCGTGATAAGACTTACTAACGTCCTTTTTCGCTAAACTTAGATTTTAGCTTGTCAGAAATAAAACCACAACAAGTCAATATTCATTTGTATAACTTGTTCATTCACGAAACATAAATAATGTAAATGGAATGTAATACACCAGGCGAATGAAGCAATTCAATGCATTCACCCTTACAGCAATGCTTAATTTTGCCAACTGTTTAAAGTGCAAGCGAGTGTCTCATTAACACACTCGAATCTCTAGTACCCGCGAAAAAGGGCGTACAGCAAAATGAAACTAATATTACCTTTCAATGTCATTACCGTTAGCGACAAAAAAAGAGGCAATCATCCATCAATGGTCGTCCAGATTACTGTTACGAATTTGCTTTCATAGAGCGAATAGAAACGATAACAACGACTATCCACGCATCATGTGACAAGGTCAGCCAGAAATTGAGCGACATTCATCCACCGGGTAATGGCTACCGGTATCCTAATGCTAACGATCTATTCAGCTTAAATTACATTTCGTTGCTCACAAAACGTACAAATGGCCCCGTACAAATCCGTTCACGATGCCAATAACGACCAAGACGACAATGGCCGACGGCAAGTGCTAGCCGTTATCACATTAAGCTTTAATTTTGGGGAAGGACGGGCTGGATTCGCAACTACCGAACAGGGGCCCGTGCGGGAAATCATGTTTAATTTTGTTGCGATGATAGTAGATAATGGCAACACTATAACGATACAAAATTGAAATATTTAGTGTCGCTTGCTACAGTGATGTGTTGTTGTTGTCCTCTGCTTCTGCACAGCAAAATAGTGCCCTTCCAGGCTGTACAGGAATCATTATTTTCTAATTAAAACTAATAACCTATGGAGTTGATGTGGAGGTGAAAAAATTAGCTTTCTTTTTTATACAAGCTAGCCCTCGACGCAAGAAGTAACAATTACATTGCAT
Source organism: Anopheles merus (assembly GCF_017562075.2). Classification (NCBI taxonomy): domain Eukaryota; kingdom Metazoa; phylum Arthropoda; class Insecta; order Diptera; family Culicidae; genus Anopheles; species Anopheles merus. The sequence goes on from NC_054082.1 coordinate 53,950,317, forward strand.
CGCGTCTGGTGTGAGGCTTCTCATTCGTTCCAGCACTTTACACTGACAGGAATCTAGCGTCACGAGTTCCAATTAAAACAATTAAAGCTGTGGTCGGAAACGTTATGATTTCATTTAACAAAATGTTTAACTTTTTGATGGAATGTACTGATAAATCATACTGACAATAAATCTGACCTCTCGCTAATTACAGACCAGAAATGTATCGGCACGTTATGATTAAAAGGTTGGTTCTTCTTCTTGTTTTATTTGGCGTAACGTTCTACGAGGACATGTCGGCCTATAAGGTTTTTGAGACTTAATTCATTACCACGCAGCCGGATAAATCAATCCTTGCAACGAGGGGACGTTCCATTTCAGGCTAGAATCAATGACGGGAATATTATTGAGTCGTTCGAGTTGACGACTGTTAAATAGGACCGTCATTTGTTGTTATTAAAATGTTGATTATTATGCATTTATAACCGAAAATTAGCGATGAAGGAATTGAGGACAACATACCATAAGAGGACTATCGCGGAACCTTATCATGGAACCGTCTCGAAATTTTAAATTAGTTTGACCTTATCACATATTCCATTTTAATGATTTTACAACTTTGTTATTGAAGCAGAACTAAGTATGCTCCGCAGCAAATTTACGTAAAATGCAATATAATAATAACAAATGCAATATACTGGATGCTTGTGCAGAAAATAAAAATAACAAACAAACTCACAAACCGACAAACGGAGCACATGTTAGTCCAGAAACAATTCAGATAACAAAATAAAAAAGTATAAGACAATCGTGGCAGATGATACCACAATTGATGTTCATCATAGTGCCAAGCTGGTACGACAGTACCAGTTAATTACATGCGTGCACATTAAGTGCGTATAGAGCTTAATTTTGACAGCCAAAAGCGATTTACTTTCACTCGATATGAGAAATCGTTTAATCTTGTCCGTGGATATATTTAGACAGGCAGATGAGCATTTTTTCATTATTTGTGAAAAACTTTTACGTAATCGTATTCATTTAATTTGGGCCGGTCTGGTGATACAGTCGTCAACTCGTACGACTTAACAACATGCCCGTCATGGGTTCAAGCCCCGAATAGACCGTGCCCCCATACGTAGGACTGACTATCCTGCTATGGTAACAATAAGTCACTGAAAGCCAAGCCCACTTCAATAGTGGGTACACAGGCAGGCCTTGACCGACAACGGTTGTTGTGCCAAAGAAGGAGAAGAATTCATTTAATTATTATTTCATATTATGTCAATATGTCTGTCAAAATCTATTCCTTCTTCAAACTTATTTTGTTGTAATACACAAAAGCTGCAAATAGTAATTCAGAGAATCCCTTTCTACCTTCACCTCACCACTCCATTCGTACAAATTGCCGCAAATTGCCAACAGCTAAATTTGTCATTGACAATAACGTCAGGCCATGCGTGCATTGTGCCTAAAAATAGTTTACTATAGTATTCGACATGCATGTACTTGTCCAAGATCTTCTTAATCAGCGGCAGCCTCCCAGTCCCCATGTCTTGCTGCTACATTGTAATTGAGTAAACGAGATAACAACAATGGAAGGAAATCACAAATTCGTATTACCGTGCATGTTTATCCCGCGAAAGAAACCCTCGAGAACTGACATTTTTCGTAAAACAAGATGTAATAATTTCCACATTTTAGTTTAGTTTCTTGAAGAAGATGAATAACTTATACTTGACGTAACGTTCTACGCGTGCATGCCGGCCTATAAAGGCCTTCGAGACTCGCTCAATACTGAACGATCAACAACTTAAATCCATATTTGAGCGTTTTTTAAGCAGTTTTAACATTAAAGATGTGAAAGAGAAAAATTCTAGAAATAAGACGAAAATCAGTATTAAAATCGAGCGCTCAAACTCTTAAGCCATATTCAGCAAAGTGCACGCAAAGGGTTATATTTACTGGTGTCTTAAATTCATAGTTCAAACCTTTCAACACTGGTAAAATAAGGCTTAAAACGTTTTAATTTTTGTTTCAAAATGTATAAACCGACTTGAGACTATATGCGATTTTATTGGGATTTGTTTGATACAAAGTTGTGTGAGATGAAACAATATCCACAAGTGAAAGATTGGAAAGATGAAATTCAATACGAATTTCTCGCATGGTTTATCATTCGTGGGTCAGGAACGCGGACAAACCCCGATGTCGAATACAAACAGAATATATATTTTCTCGCTCAATGGCTATAGAGCAATAGATGGGAGAAGAAAATCCCTCGGACATTGAAACCGGCACACGTACACCGGTTGGATTTACAGCCAAAATTAAACCGTATCGGTCGAGGTTTGATCTCCCGCAGATCCTACGAACGTGCTATTCGTTCATAGGTATCTATCTCCGTTCTGCGCTCTTGCTATCTTGCTGCTCCCTACCAGATTAGTTGAATGTAGGTCAAATGATGGCATTGCTGCTTTTGTCAGATCGGGAAATGGTTGGGTTCGATTTTCACCCCATTTGGTTTGTGCAGTCTGAGCGGAGTAAACAATTTGCACACCCAACAAAGCATCAAGCTCCGGGGAAGTGTGTTTATTGATGGCTGTTTTATACTTGTCCTATCGTCAGTTTATAGATCATATCATTTTTCTATGCATTACTTTTTCGACTACATTATTATATTGACATTAGAAAAAAAAACACACACACACACACACACACACACACACACATACACACACAAATTATTGTTGAAGGTTTTGCGTCATGAAATAAGTACCAAATACACCTTTAAAATAGCAAAAACTTATTAATTACAGTTCTTTTTATTCGACATTTCGCGCCCAAGAACATAACATGCATGCTTCATGCTATCAGGTAGCTTGGGATGTGAATTATATAAATTGCAGTTTATGTTGCATCAATTGAGATTAAATCTTTCAGCAGAAAACATTGGCAGGAAATCAATTCCACTCGTATGACCCCAAAGATGACGTTGGATTGCAGCTCTAAGAAAAGAACGGTCGGCAAACAATAATCGAGCAACACGCATCAATTGATAGCGAGGCTATCACGATTGATTTTAAATATGATTGCTTCGCAACCCATTTAAATAATAAATTAATGGAAGCCGGAACTACCACATTGTTCATATTGCTCGCGTATAGGTATATTATTCTTGAATTTTGTTTATTCGAAATATTTAACATAAGTCTGGGGTTTGAAAAGGCGAGATTAAGTGTCATCGATTTTAACCGCTTATATTTCGCTTGTAGGCAGTGAAGAGAAGACTTTTAGGTGCCATTCCAGCAATGCATTAATTTACTCATGCAACCTATTGTATTGGAAATGCTTTCAATGCCTAAATTTTTCGATGAGCTTTAACAAGCAGCTTGTCCATTGTAGGCATATACACACAGTACACAGTTTAACCAATTTTTATACAGGTTGTTCAGTATCAAGCCAAAGTAAGGCTTTAAATTACTGCTTCGTTTTTCGTCCGGTTCACTACCAAACATCATTATTAATGAAAATCAAATTAGATTGTGCATTTCTGATGATGGATTCGCTCTCCATTTTTTGATGAAGCAGACATAATTTTATTGAATAATAATATAGACACCGTTTATTTGCGTTTTTTAGCTTATCAGTTTGTTTTGCCCGATAAAGTTGCATTTTCTTGTTGTTTGGTGCTAAAGCCGCACCTCACCTGCCATGGGCCCTGTGATTATTTATGTTTGAGCTCTATTCTCTAAAGCTTAAGTTTGCTTACCACGTTTTTATCTGGTTGCGCAAATATTAGACAAGTTCGACAGTATCGAGTCAATATTGTCAAAAAGCTATTTAAATGCTTTTACTGTTCGATCCATAAAACACAGGGCAGAATGATGAAAATAAAAAGGACCAAAGGCTCTGTCGTGTCATCTGCTGACACTTGGTTAATCGCTTGGCAAAAGTGTACTACTGCGACGATTTGTCACCTGGATCTGTTTGAAAGCAGGTTAGCGACCGTCACCGTGTGTTAAGGTTGATTCTTGCCCGCGTCAATTAATGGGGGAACGCATTGCGGTGTTTTACGAAGCTTTGGATACACCACCATCGCTGAGTGCTAATCGAGTGCGATGCCATAATGCTAACGACGCGGTTCAACATGCCCTTGCCCTTGAGGGGCGGCTTACCCGTGTGCCGCTTTCGGCAAATAACCTTTGATCGAATTTGTACACGGTCGGATCGGCTCGAAAAGGAGCCGAGGATGCAAACGAGTAACGTCGAAACTATGGCAAGTAATTAAAACGTTCAACTCTAATACTCGATAAAACTTACTTTTGGTTACCGCAGGGTTTGTAAACTTCTGCATCCAACATAGCCGGTTGGCAGGGAATCGTTGGATCGATGTCACGAAACGTCCTTTACCGCAGGTGAACGAATTTCTATTGGATGGTGAACGCAGCCTTTCCTACTTTTACTGATTTAGCAGCTTGAGAAGTGCAGGTTAAATTAACTACACTATATTATTAATACACCATCGCATACACTGAGAACGTACATAGGTTGCACTGCACAGCTCGTAGTGGCCACTTTTACACACTATCACTCATAAAGCTTGCTGAAGAGAGAGAGAGCCAAGGTAAACAGTAAAATTACCCCCGTTTTTGTACCTCCACGCAATTGTCGTATCAACAACAGTCAGCAGCGGTTTTGACTGCCTTTCTTTCCTTTCCCAAATGTTGAAATATCCCGCATTGGCGGGGGCCGCGTGTAAACTGGAATTTCTTCTCTCGAAAGGCGAAGGCAACAAAGCGGCAATGCGATGTGTTTACCGTCCTTTGCCGCGGGGCAGTCCCAAGCAGGTTTCACTGCTCGTTTATTCAATCAAAGCAACATAACCAGCGTCAAGACGACGCTGAGTACGGCGGCTACGTTCGTCGATGAACGCGGTCGTAGGAGACGTAGCCAGTGAGGATGGCGTTGCTGCTGGCAGCGGATACGGCGACTACTCAAAATCAAACCAAGTAACAGCGACACCAAATAGCCAAATAAACAACAACTACAACCGACCCCACCGTCGTCACAAGAGCGGCTGCTGTGCTGTTGGACAGTGCCAGCAGGAACCATAAACCGCACACACGCGCACTTGTCGGCAGATGACGGCAGAAAAGACACCGTCCAAATATTATTCACGTCTAGCGCAAGCAATAACTGGGCAGACTGGCATTATTTTTAACCATTAGGATCACTGTTTCGCACAACTTCACTGTTTGTATTGTGGTTGCAGTGAGCGTATAGCATACACCTATTAACACGACGGATGCAACTATTGAAAAATCAATCGGCCACACACTGACTGACGCAAACGCGATCGAAGTTGGGCTCGAATGAATAATCAATTCTCTTCCCATCGTACGAATACGTACGTGGTTTTCGCACTCTGGTGTTGCGTTTGCGGATTGGAAAATCGACCACACTCCGGTGCACCTCCGTTACGACGACAGCCGACCTACGCTCGCTGTCACAGTCACGCACGTACTAATAATGGCCGAAGCTTTGTCCGGTCAGCCAAGCAGCGCCGCAGTTTAGTGTAATGTGCTGCTTCATGTGTGGCGGCTCCGGTGGCGGAGCGAGAAAACGGCGTTCGTGCACGATGACGTTTGCCGAACCGCGAGCCCGACTGAGTACGCAGGCCTCCATCGTCGTCCCCAAAGTGTCCCCTTCCGCCGGAAACACACAGCCGGCAGACAGTGCGCGCCCCCTGCTGTACACTGTAAAATGATGACGAGTTCGAACAACCGAGCGCGCCGATGACGTCGCGGACCAGGTCCGGGTCTTTCCGAAATCGATTGTGGTGCCGGTTTTAAACCACACACACACACACACACACACACACACACCACACACACACACACACACACACACACACACACACACACACACACACACACACACACACACACACACACACACACACACACACACACACACCTCCAATCATGACCGGAGATAAGTAGGTAACTCATGTAAAATGAATAGAAATGGAGCTGCTCAATCATTTCTTGCTGCACAAACACATAACAATGTGTGATGGATGGCACTTGCTAAATCTATTTAAAAAAAGCTTGACTTCTTATCATTAAGCTTATCATCGAGCTACTGGAGCCTTAGTATGATAAATTTACATGAAGAACAAAAACAGCTGCTGCTCGTTGCGCTCCAAATTCACTAGCGTTTCTTGTTACTTGGGGCCTAGTCCATTAAATATAGCTGGTGAAAACAGCGTTTTTGCTGCGATTTCATGAAAACCACAAGATAACACACAAATATGACAAAAAAAAGCCTCAGCGATAAGAAATGCGATGATAAAAATCCATGAAAATTAAAGATAGATATAGATGTATCCCCTTCCCGCCGCTACATGGTTGGCACTTGGTCAAGCATGCGCGGAAACACTTTCATTCATAACACCTGTACCGCGGAAGGGGGGAATGCAAAAACAAATGCCCCAGCAAGAACGAATGTCGGCCATCTAACATTCCGGGAAGATCGGCCGGGTCAGCTCGGAAGGGAGTGTCACCTGTACTGGTATTGGTATCCGCGCGGAGGTCAGCGCATTGTTTTGGGATGAATGAAACAACCACCTCCTACCGCACACTGGAACCTGGTCGTGAGCTACTTCGATTGATTCGGCTGTGTCGATCCAGCTGTTTGCCCCCAAAATGGCTGGGGGTGATACTTTTTCGAGGTGATGTTTTTTCTCTTTATCGAAGGCTGTTGGATTAATTATGCGATAGTTGTTTTTTTTTTATCTTCCACAAGGTTAACAGCTCCCGACAGCTTTTCACGCCCTGCTGCACACTTTTGTGTATCTATCACACATTTTCTCACACAGAAACGCACCAACACTAGAGCGACAACAACAACTGCACGGCAAGGGGCGTGCGCACGATGAACACAACGCAGCAGAAAATACGTCACCAAAGGCACGAATTTTAGCACGGTTGTTATGGTTTTCTTTCGCCTTTCACACCTTTACCGAAAGGTCGTACGGTAGCGACTGGTTTGTTACCACTTTTTACACACCAATCAACAACGGCGAAAAGCTGTTCGGGGTTGTGGTATCAGTAGCTGCTTCAGCCGGATCTTCACGGTGCAATTTGGGTCTACTCCTACTACTAGGATTTCTGCGATTCCTACGAGAGCGTACCCGTGTCTGACATCTGGCTTCTACTACCGTCGTTTTGACACTTGCCTCAGCAGCAGCAGTAGCAGCAGGCGCCCCGAAGCGCAAAGTACACCGACAGTACCGACGATGCGCCTTCGATAAGACGCGACTTCGTTTCGCGGGGCGACTGCGGTTTCTTTTTTAGTTGCTGGCACACTGCCCACAGCCCACCGCCTGGCGTCTATATAGCTCGGTTTCTCTTACGCACACGACGCTTGGTTTTGCTTATTTTTAAACAGCTTCAGCGCTCGCGGTTGGTGTACTTTCGGCCGAGAGCGGCTAGCACTGTTTACATCATGCCCGGACGCTCTCTTTCGCACGCCCGCTGTTGGTTTCAAGTTCCTCCTCATCTCTGACGGAGCTTATCTCCGCGCTCCTATCCTTTACATCTCGGATGCGGGAAACGAAACTCTCGCCGACAATGCCGTAATCGCACCACAGTGACTGACGCACTGAATGCGCTATCGGTTGCGGAACTAGATGATTCCGTGATTTCTTGAAAAAAATAATGCTTTATCGATTATATCGAGCAAAGTAAAACAAACTTCAATTATGGCGCATATAATATGGCAAAAAATAATTTAAAAGAAATAACACGAATAACGCTAAGCTAGAATGCGTTATGGCACGTGACCAATGGAGCTGCCCAGTAGCAAAAACATTGTTCCAAAATTGTAGGTGTTTATGAAACATCTTTTTAAATTAACAAACTCATAGCACGAAGTGAAAATAAATAACAACTAAAACAATTCATTTCTTTATATATTTATATATATATTTAGATATATTTATAGCAACATGTTTTGAAAGCATGCACATTTTGCTACTCACTGTTGGCGCACGTGCGCAATGCGCAACCACTTGCCGACTCTTGAACCTCATGAAATGGGTGGGAAAATCACGAAGGCAAAAACGATTTCCTTGGCGGATTTTCCTCGCCTACCCCAGCTGTGGAATGGACCAGCGGTAGGCACATTGTACAGAGGTACGTTGTATTTGCGCTCTCGACCTCATCGAAGTGACCATTGATCGGATGGTAGTGTTGGTGAGATCGCATCGAAGTTTTTTGCTATCATTCGACTACATATTTTCGTAATGGCCATCTCCCACATACTTTCTCTCTCTCTCTCTCTCTCTCTCTCTCTCTCTCTCTCTCTCTCTCTCTCTCTCTCTCTCTCTCTATCTTTCTATCTTTCTATCTTTCTATCTTTCAGACCCTATCTGGTTCTATTTCTATCTCTCGCTTTACGTATACTATGTTAGCGCGTTTTAATTTCCCAACGTTGAACCTTTCCAGATTGAAGTAGAGCGAAGACGCGGCTAATGAAGGCTTTGATTGATCTTCTCGTTTGCGGTAGCGACAATTCAATCAAAACATAAACAAATCCTAACCCTTGCCCAAGTAACCTCACTTTGCATTAGACGCAGGCACGCGTCTACAAAGTGGTGTCTTTACACCCATTCACTACACTGGGCGCAAGAAGTCACGCGCGATAACGGTCGTTCTGATTGTATGTTATTTCTTAAGTACGTTTTATGTTCTTGCTTTCGGTGAGTAATGCAGTCTGTTGGGTTTGTTCGGAAGATTTTGGTCTTTTACATCTCTTTCTCTCTCTCTCTCTCTATGTAAGCGTTTGTTTGTGCTTATCTGAAGTAACCCCGCGATGTTGCAACTGAAGTTGGACGCTGGTCTCGTGAGTCAGCAGAGCTTGAGTATGTGAAATCGACCGCACAGCGATGTAAACACGGACACGGAACAATGAGAAAATAGACAAACAAAACTGTTAACCTCCTCGACCAGCTGTTAGCATGAAGGAGGGAGAATTATTGCCATGTGATGATGAGCCAATAATTCTAATAAATCCCTTGCGGCTAGATTGAAGAGACGGTTTCATGTACTTATATGTACTTATTGTTCAATAACTAATTTCAACAAATTAAAGTTAATGCAATTGTCTTTTATCAACATTTGCTTGTGCAAAATTACTCAGCGATCAATGAGTATTATTTTTTTCCATAGTTCCGTCTTACTTTTCAGATTTGATAATAAGTTACCTTTTTAAAATCCATTCTGGCCAGTTTTTTTTTTTTAACAAAGAATTATTGCTTACTTATACCATTGTAAGATTGCAAATCTTAAAATCATTCTACCGTATCTTTAGCAATGGAGCTTGCTTCTCTTTGCATCATACCGCCAACCATTTTCAACGACCGCATCGAGACGGATGAAATGGCCAAGCGGAAACGGCATGTTTTAACGAACCACCGAAAAACATTAGCGATATGTTTTTCTTTTCATTTGCTTTCTGGTTTTTCGTACACTACATTTCTTGTTTTGGATGAAATGTTAATTAAACTGAAATAATCATGGCCCTTTGTTGATGTAGCTGGATTATGTCGAAAGTTCGCACGCAGTACAAGAAGCTTTAATAGCTGCTTTGAAATGTGTTTGTTTAGGTAAACGTTTCTTTCTCCGTCAACTCGGCAGAGTAAGTAAACAGAGCTGGAAAGCAAAATAACAAACAAACAAACAAACAAACAAACAAACGAAAAATCTTATCTTAACAATATTTTGATTCTTTGAAAAATTGCAAATGACACGTAGAGCGGTAACAGTTACAGTCCAGTCAGCTCAACAGTCCTGTAATCGCTGTGGATGAAATGTGCGTTGAAACGTGCTGTTCGTTTCACCGGAAAGTTAACTTGAAGCAGTTTTGGTCGCAGTTTCGACAGCTACTAGATTGTTTTGTTTCTGTTTTTGCTGCACACGTTTGAGCACCGCCCACCGCCCGTCAGAGCACTTCTTCGTCTTGCATTCAAACAGCGGTTGTTGACACTGAAATGTGGCAGTGAGGGATTCGCACTTGTAGCAGTGCACCCATCAAATCATCGACGATGGGCAGCAGCTCCGCTATGATTTACGAGGCATAGCTGCTTGACCGCAGCAAGCCACTGGTTACTTGGCTCCAGTTAAGGTCAGAAAGAGTCTGGCGTTATGGTTCGCGCGATAGAAATGCCCGAACTGAAGAGGAGGCAAGTTATTGCTTGGTGGAGCGTTGAACTTTATCGCTAGATGAAATCTTAATTGAATAACGAACGCGCGTTCGTGTATAGTTGTTCAAACAAATAATGTGCCAACTACATCTTAGACAATTGTTTTTTTTTCATCTGCACGAAGATTTCTTATTTCCAATGTGGAAAATGTTGATAAACTGGCTGTATTGTAACTCTCGTTTTGGATTGTGTAAAGTCCTAGGCATCGCATGAAACAGCACCATCGATTGTCTTAATTTTATGCATAGGTCAAGAACAAATGTAGCAGTACCATCCATATAAGTTCACTGTCTATGTGAATTTTTTTTCAACAATTCACACTTTTTGCAGCATTAAAAATTTAGATTAACTAGACACCGAGAATAGTATCTCTATAAGCACAGGGAACTATATACAAATCTAGGCTTTTTGGCAGAACTAGAATCGGCAATGCGTGATACTATTTGAACAAATGTCTGAGCAATGTACTCCTAACATATGTTTCATATTTGCAGTGGTTCTTTGAAACTTTTTCTCTCTTCTTGGAACTCATATAGTCATACCTCATAGCTGCTTTCATATGCAAACATGTTTAGATTTTCGATATATTGATCGTCTTTTTTTGGCTCAACAACCGTTGTCGGACAAGGCCTGCCTGTATCACTTGTGGGATAACCCCTGCCCCCCCCCCCCCCATAGCAGGAATGTCAGTGCTCCGTATGGCGGTCCACAGTCTATTTGGGGCTTGAACCCATGTTGTTGTTAAGTCGTACGACCATGCGACCGGTTGTTGATGGAAATATTGATCACAGTGTTTTGAAAAATAGCTTGTTATTGTATAATTTATAGAAATTAACACGGTATTTTTTTCTTCTTCTTTTATCCTATATTTTATACACTACTGAATGGCCAGTTACGCACATTTGACCAGCTTAAAACAAGAATATTAGTTTGAGACAAGAACAAGAAAAAAACATGGGACTTATGGGATATTTATTGAAGTAAGTTATCAAAAAAGATACGGAAAAGGTTAAAAAAGTATGAAATTTTCATGCAATCTATGCCAGCTATCAGAAGCTTTTCTTTTGAATAGCATCCAAATTCGCCATACCCCACCATGAGTCACCGCTAACTAACGGTATTTGTTTATTATATTCGACTACGTACACCTTTTTACTCTTCGCGATTTTTTGGTACCCTTCTCAATAATTCGCTTTTCGTGTCAATGTTCAGTTTGAATGGACCATCCGTTATGAGTCAAATGTGTCAACCCTTTGAGAAATTAAAATATTTTACGTACTCTCATCCAGACTCCATTCTATCGATCATTCGTAATAATTTTAGAATAAGTGATGATGGACAATGTTCACTGTAGCATACTCATGACTTGGAGTAGGATTAGAATACTTTAGAATTAATCATAGAAATGATACCGATGTTGTATGTTTCGTTGAAAGCATTTTACCCATGTTCTAGTTTCAACCTTTTGATAACATCTTAACACATGAACAATGCGAGTTACTTACCTAGTTGAGATGCTATTAACGATAGGCACTAGCCAGACACTGAACACGATTCATGCATTGGAATTTATGCAAGGGAGGAGTGATAAAGAAAAGTACTGCTTCTATTACGATGGACAATGTAACAGGTTATGTTTTAGTACTGAAAAGACGTTCAACAATGATCGTGATAACATGAACAAACTGTTATCTTCTCCCTTTTACTGCAATGTGTTGTAGTATAAAACCGTACCGGCCTTAATAACGTAAACTAGAGCGAGATGTGTAAACATTCCTCCTGCAGACACGTAAGAACATCGAGGTGATGATAGCGTTAGGTGTGATGATCGATTGCCATTGCGAATTGATCGATCAACGTGCTGATAAAACGACGCATAAAGTAGGTGTTATGAGTGAGAGAGAGAAAGAGAGAGAGAGAGAGAGAGAGAGAGAGAGAGAGAGAGAGAGAGAGAGAGAGAGAGAGAGAAGGTGTGCGAGAAATACCTTAGCAATATTAAGTGGGAACAGATCAACAACCCGATCGGATTTGGTTCGAGGCAAAGCAGAAATGCTCTAATCAATAATCCATCCAACATGCATAATTCGTTGGGTAGAAGTTATAACATTACCATAAGTCTTTCGTTTCAATTTTCAATAAATTTATTTCCACATAAAATTTTAAAACAATGTTAAGTTCTATTTTATATATGCTGATAAAAATGTAATGGAGAATATGTTACAACCTAGATCAAAACTAATTTTAACGTCCTTAAAGCTTTACTAAAAACAGGTACAATCAAGGCTAAACCAATTGTGGAACACTGTCGCTAAAGTGAGCAAAGAAGCTCTGTCTGATGCATTTGGTTATGGAGTTGTTCGTATTTCACGGCTGTTATCAGTTTGTAGTAGCTAACAATCACAATCGAAAGTACACAAATGCTTACGGAAGTGCTTGAACGATAATACATTGTTCATGGTGGTAGAGCGAACGGTAAACGTGAAATACACGTGTTGGCCGATAACGATAATCTACGAAACCTTATTCATCGGCGACCTCGTCGATTATGTTCTTAGCACTTGCGTAGCAGTAATGTATAATGGGTTCCCCCGAATATCAAACATTAGAGAACAGGGGAAGTATTTAAAAACACGGCCTCGCCCGCATAAATGTTTTCCAGAGTATAAACTGAGCAGAATTGGACGAGTCTCATCGCTTGAACGTGTTTAATTAAAATCAACCCTCTTGAATAGCACTTCAACATGCTTGGGCGAGTGGGCTCTTGAAACCACTTGTAGCAGCAAGTAATCGTTTGCATGCGTGAAGAGTGCCGTTGATTGCACTTCTGCCAACATCAATCAATCCTTCAGCTCTGTTTGATAATTTTTTGCATGATATAATATCGATCGATGTATAACACACCACAGGTCGTCAGTTCAAATCTAATCTAGACCAGCAAACTCCTTTGTAATTGATACTGCACGACTTATGGCCTGGCGTGGTGTGTATTGTTTAGCCATAGCAAGATTAACTATCCTTGCGTATTTCAACACATGTTGAGATAGAAGGTCAGTTGCCCTTATTGCTGGTGAAAACTAAATTAAGATCTCAAATGTAGTACATTCGTTTTCGAACATATTGCAGAACAATATGAGAGACAAAGTATGATAATCTTTCATTTCAAAAAAGTTTTCTATCAAATGGCATCCAAATTTGAAGTCTATATCGAAAAGTTTCTTTGCCATGTTGTTTTCATCATTCACATCCGTTCGTTTCGTTTTCTCAATATTCACTAGTTGCATGATCTGAACTATTAGTTTACAAAGGGTTTATTTTACGTTCTTGTACACTCGAATAAACGCACTACCAACTCTCGTATTTGACCAGTACACAATTTATCTTGTATAAACGAGGCTATCGCTATAAATACGATACAATAATACTCCTCCCGCTACCATTCTCTTACATCTAACGGAACATAATCATGTAAAATGTAGTGCACTTTCCAAATTGAAGGTTCTACGACCACAACGCACAAGTAATACAGTAGCTTCAAAAAGGCAATATTGACGCGGTAAGCTTCCTCTCTCCCCCTCGTTGACCTGCTCACGATAGAACACTTCGGTGTGACATGGTCCGGTCCACAACAATTCTCCAGGATGTTCAGTCCCTGGTTGCAGCCTGCCATCGATGTACACATCCGATATCCGACAGGTGTTATTTCACCTGATCCAGCTATCGAGGTCGCTGTGCTCACCTGCATCTAATGCCGAACTGGGGGTGGCTGTCGATTTTGTTCTTGGTGGGGCATGAGTCCGACATCCTCATAACATGCCCCATACACTAAGAAGCTTCCTAAACATTCTAAATCCAAATTTCTTTACAATAACATTATGCCATATTAATGTTTAAAAATTAATATTTAAAAAATCGCTCAGAAACCTGGTTTTCTAGTGACAGAAAAATAGTTCAAAATTATGAGAGGAAAGCACAAACAAACAGGAGGGTTTTGTCTAACACTGCTCCTAGCAAAACCCTCCAAAGAGAAGCAAAAGAAACCATTGCACCTACTAAGAAAAAGGTTTCTGGGTATGAGGTAGAGTAGCACCGGACGTATCGGATCAGTGCAGGGTGTGTGTTACACGTTTGGGATATCGGAGAAACTTTTAAGCTTATTCCTTTTGTTGCTACTTTCCACCGATCGAGGCCACCTTCTCCATGGCCTTCAGCACGGTGTCGTCGTTCGCCAGGAACCGGATGCCGCCCACCATCTTCATCGACTCGTCGAAATCTATTATGAACGGAATACTGTTCGGTAGGTTGAACTTCATGATGTCCGCGTCTGAAATACCTTTAGATGGTAAGTATTGTGGGAGCGCGGTATGTTTGCGAGGTATGTGTATGGTACGGGGAATAATATTCGATGAAATGATCAGCATCAGTTAGTAGATAATGTGTTTAAATTAGAATTAGAGCAGCCCGTGTATGCGAGTATGTCAATGCAAATGGAAGAAAAAGACAATGATTGGAAAGAGAAAGGTTAGTTCCATTTTCACCATCACCAATCCTCCCATAGAATCCTCCCACATCATGCTTCTAGACTAATCGATGCTTTACGCTCTAGTCACCTTGTTCGGTAGTATAATGCCAATTACCTTGAATGTGCTTCACCAAACCGCGCAGACTAGTACCATGGGCCACAACCAGTACCCGTTTGCCGCCACGAACCTCTGGTATGATAGAGTCCGTCCACTCCGGCACGACTCGCTCCATGGTCGTTTCGAGTGTTTCGGTCGTGGGGAAATCCTGCTCGCTAATGTGCCGCAGTCGAGGATTGTTCTTGATCGCGTGATAATACGGGTTGGTTGGTTCGATGGCTGGTGGTGGGACGTTGAAGCTGCGCCGCCACACCTGTACCTGCTCTTCGCCGTAGATGTCGGCCATCTGGCGCTTGTTAAACCCGGTCAGAGCACCGTAGTGACGTTCGTTTAGGCGCCACAGCTGCCTCACAGGAATGTCGGTGAGATTGAGCTCCTTCAGAATAATGTCCAGAGTTTGGTTAGCTCGGCGCAGACAGGAAGTGAACGCGATGTCGTAACGCATGTTTTCCCGCTTCAGTGCTGCTGCCGACACTTCCAACGCGTCCCATTCACCTGCGGAAACATATGGACGGAAATGGTGGCGTTAGTGCTGTTATCTTCGCAAGGCCACTACTCTACACTTCGGTTCTCTTGCGGTGGGTCTCGTCGGCAGTGACGGTTACATTGCTTCTCTTTATGCGAGATAAGCGAGTTGACCCATTCTCATTATCACATAGTTTCACCTTTGCTCAGTTGATACTCTGACGCTCATATTTTAAAGCCAAATCAATGCACACTTCTTCACAAAGCCTCCGTGGTAGCGTGGTGGATTTGAACAAAAGATGTTCGTGTTCCCTGCTAGTTACGACACACGCTCGTTCCATCGCATTTCTATTGAACTATAACAAATGTGTACAATGTCAACCTAATTCTCCTATGGGTAGGTACACTCAAATGTCAACAAAACACACGCTGCACACTTCCGCTGTGTGCATAGTAACGACACGTAAAAGCTTTCGGACATCCGGGCTCTGAACTTTGCTCTGTTAATGACCGCCAAAGCGGATGATGATCAAAATAACAGAGCAGCGAAAATTCGACAATCAACCGGTTGTTGTTGTTACTGCCGGTCAAGAACCAGCTCAAACGAAATGCATCGATGATGTCGTCTGTAGGCTTTCGCGTAAAAATAGAACGCGCTTTCGTGATCGATCACACTGCGTCCCAACACAAACATGGTGGACAAAACCCACACATACCTCATGCATATTCGCATGGTGGTTGAAAATGCACTAGCAAAATACTGTAAATAAAAAGACACCATCATATCCTTGGGCAGGGCTTTACCTTCCTCACTGAGACCGACGTCGTGCCAACCGCAGAAGAGGTTCATCTTATTCCATTCGCTTTCGCCATGACGAACGAAGGTAACACTGTACGCTGCTTTATGCATCGTGCAATTTCGTGGAATGCAACGTTCAGGTGCACACTTTTCCCCGCTCAACGCACAATACGCTGACTTGTCACTTCCGCTGTTGAGACGCTGTCGGCTGGCTTCCGTTTATTCTGGAACGTCTAGGCTACTACAGCAGTTGAGCAGTTCAGCTTTTTAGTTAACCGTGCTTGGTATGTTCCTCTAGTCAATGACTGAATGATGATGCCTAAAAGCCCTCCTCGGGCATAGTTCCCTTAACTGTGGTAATAGAGAAAGAGACCAAAAAGGAACAATGTAAGTACACTTCAAACACAAACACTTTGCTAAACAACTAAAAAAATGTTAAAAACTAAACCAACTCAAAGCACAAACGATCATGGCAAGAATACTTAATGTAATGTTCCTTCAAGCAGGCGTTCTAACAAACTGACAGCAACTTGCCACACCACCACGTGTCGTGGCTGAAAAGGGCTCCGAGCGAACTGACGGTGTCTTCGAATTCGATGTGAACCGATCGTGCGCTACCATGGTCGATCGTGCTGTGGAATGCTGCGTCGTAGTATGCTATGGATATACCGATGCACCCGATAGCCGATGCATGTGTGTTGACCTGGCGATGCTGAACGGTGACGACGATGAAGACGATGATGATGATGATGACGACGTCCACGATGCCGCTTATACACAGAGCCCGCATGCAGCGCACACCATTGTCGAACAGATTCCATTTGAACGGACCGTGTAGCCGCGGCCTTGAGAGAGCGCTACCGAACAACACGGGGGGAATCAACGGTTCAACTACCGTGCCCGCTCGGTCCGATGCGAGCAAGCTGGAGCGCGCACCGTATACGAACCAGGCCTTACTTTAGCAAACGACCATTGCTGTCCCTGATAAGCCAGACGCCTTTCGTCCAAACGGTGGGAGAAGAACTCGTACGCACACCCTTGTCACGGGCGCACTTCACATATTCTACTAGAGTCTTGTTTACACTTTGTCGGAGTTGCTCCGAAAGAAGCTGAACGATACTTGTGAGGTTGAAGCTCCGACCAGTGTGCCTCCGTCTGTCTATTATTATTATTTTTGGAACAAGAGTGATAGGGCTCATAGCATGCCATCGCAGCTAATGGGACTAATCACAAATTCAATTATTTATTTATTTTTACCATCATCAACAATCAAGTTACCTTTGCATATCTTTATCGGTGGATGTGAAGCAACAACCACGTGGTTTGTCTTGCACTCCAAAGTACGCAACCAAATTTACACGATTTTATCATTTAAAACGCATTCAAGGTAAGTAACCAAAGTCATTGTTTCTCGTAAAATTAGACACTTTATCTGAAACATGAAGGTAGTTTTTTCTTATTTGTAGGACTACTTTATGAATACTCTTTTCATCAGGAATTTCCGGTGATTAAGAAGTAATATTAATATCTGATATTATTTTCTTATCACCTAGCTGTTAAAAAAACATTCCTGAGCAACGGTTTAAAGACAGAACGGTTAGTGGGGTCGCGCAATTGCTAGAGCCACTTCCATTTCCGTAATTTTGTTTAACTCCATCCTCTCCCCATGCATGATCACGAAAAGCAGCAAGCTCGATGTACATATGGAATGCGACAAAACAAATACTCTAAAGGTAGGTAACAAACGCACCGAACGACGAAACAGAGAAATAGAGAGATACAATGAACTAAACCAAAGGTGTACAGACAAAAAAAGGCAAGAAAAACCGGCTCTGCATTCTCTTCCCTCCCGTCCCGTTTACCCTTTCACCTCTCCCACCAACGGCTCAACAATTCCATTCATACTCCATCATTCGCTTTGCGACTTCATCATCGTTCCGTTGATGAATGAAATACAGCTCCCCGTACGCCACCACGTATGAAAACGTGGTCCACATTCTCTACATCGGTAATTTGTTTATCCATCCATCCATGCTCCGTTTTGCGGAAGGGGGTCTTCTGCTGCTTTAAGGGTCTACACTCACTCCATACAGATTCCCGCCAGATCCAGCGAGTTATTTTTTCGTTGCGCAATTTCGATGTGTTGTGGACGTGTCAGCTTGAAATATGGCGCGAGCGAGCGAGCTTCGTTTCTACCTGGCTCCTCGCACACGTGCTTCCAACAGCAAAGTACCAGCTTCAGCTTCGATGAAAGCAAATCATGCCGGCATAAGCCGGAGTACAACAATAACAAAAAAACAACAAGTACAAACAAAACAAGCGTAGCGCTATGGACCAGTTTAAGACCAGCTTAAGTTCCATATGTTTGTTTCAGTACGTTGACCAAGCAATACAATAATACACGGGCCTTTCAAATGTATGTGACTCGTTACTTTGATCTGCTTGCAATACATTCATCGAATCTAACCCATGTGAGCTATAATAGTAACGTTTAATTTGATTATCGTTCCCCATTTTAATCCCATGCAATCGCCAGTGGAATTTAGCACCAGCGTATTGTGTATGCGCAACATATTAAAAGTGATACGCGAAGTCTTCAGTTACTGCTCCGCACCTTGCCGCGCCATTTGTCTGCCGTATCGGCGAGTCTTATTTTAAGCCTTCATACACCGCTGACCACCGTTGCAGGAAAATAGAATAGAAGCAACAAATCGGTGGATATCAACGTTTTGTATCAAACGCGTACTCTGAAGAGGTTTGCCATGAGCTGGAGGTTCAAAGAACTCGTAGACTCGGCTAACCTGCCACAAGGTTACCATGGCATAGGACGGTTTCTATTCATACGATAACTCACCGGGATGGATGGATCGTAGGAGGGTAGATTCGAAACCAATTCAACAGCTATCAAACGTGGACCCACCGTATCCACTCAAGGTCATTTGGGGATCATCGAATTACAACGGAACAAAGCGCAGAAACAAGTCGTCACACTGCTTGGCTACTGCACACAAGTGAGTTCACTTTACGACTGACGAGGAAAATAATTTGAAATCAAATAACCATGCACCAAACTCCGAAAGACGTGGAATCCACACGACACGCTCCGAATGCAACGTGCACAATTGCACAAGAGAAGCAGTTCTACAGTATGGTTCTTTCTACTCGCGCCAGAATTACCCTTTGCCGACCGTTTTCGCCGATGAATAGAAGCAGGTACACTGATTGATAAAAGTACAAGCACCTCCGACAGGTACTACGAGACGGAATGATCACGACACAGTAAAGGAACCGATATTTCGTCCCGAACACCGTGGTCCACCCATAACAAAACACAGCTAATCAAGCGAATGTAAATAAACACAACCATTTAATCATAGCGCTCGTATGTGTTAGTGACATACCTACCCGCAGTGATGCCAGCACAGGCGTTAGTCGCACAATGGTAAGCGGCTCGTCCATATTCGTTATTGCAATTGATGATAAATTTGCCATATTTGCGGCAATATGATAGTAGGAACGTGATTTGGTATCGGAAAAATTTACTTTAAGCAATTCGGCTGACTGTTTAGAAAACAAACTATTTTTACAGTTTCTCAAAAAGGGATTTCAAAATGTTGAACCAGTCCTGCTACGAGATTTTCCTGAAATGGTGGACTGCCTCAACAAGGCAAAAAGGTATGATACGTTGTGCTGCTAATTGAACTCAGCTCTGAATTGTATTAATGATGTGCGCTACCATAACTCTTCAAATCAACTTCCTTCGCCCATCGTAGCAATCCTTTGCGTACTTTTTTCCACCATCACTTCGGCATCCTTCAACGGAAGGAGAAAAAACACTCGCACTTGTTATGATCCAAAATAATTCATGCTTTTATTCATACAGAGACCAGGCGTTTGACAGCGGCCGTTTCACCAGCATCACGAGGGACACATTGGCATGGATGAATTCCTTGCGGATCGACGGGATTACAGTGTATCACTAGAATGTTCGCGCAGCATTTAGTTGCCTCCCTTGTACTCACGGACGTGAGCAATGACCCAGATCGGGTAGGCAATCACTCCACCGAAGATGGCCAGGCCATGGACGGTTTTTTCCTGCAAATGGAAGAAACAGTTATTACGTAATGTAAAGGAAGAAAAACAACAAAAAAAACATGCCCAGTCAGATAGATCTTCTTCACGTGCACTGTTGTGATTGTTCAACAGTGCGTTCTTGGCAACTCAACCAACTTTTCAGAGAACGTACGTCCCAGCCCGGAAGGTCTGAGACGGTTCCTTTGCCTGTTGTTGCGAAACACTTACCGCGAGGGATACGCGAACCTGGGGCAGGCTGCTCGACACGGAGAAGTACGTGCGGCGCTGCAGGGCCTGGGCGGCGGCGGTGGCCAATCGCGGTACAGCGGCGTTAGCAATCATTTTCGTCAAATTGGAGTGCAAACTGTTTGATCGCAGACTGAAATAGCAGCAAGAACGTGCAAAATTCAATGAAAATGCTCGAAGAGCAGCAGTCAATGTTTTCTTACCAACACGAAAGAACAATAGAACCTCGCTTATTCGGGTTCGGAACAGCCCAGATGAAATGTCATAAATAGCCTAAGTTTGACAATGTTCCACCGAACTTTGACAGCTGGCTAACATTCAGCTATTAACCTTGGCCGATACGTAGGAAATTCAAATTTTATCAGTTTCAAAGTGCACATCTACCCAAAATCGGAAGGAATTTTTTTCCCAAACATATTTGGCGAATTAGCAGAGTTTTTCATCTTTGGCAGAATTTAAAAGCTTCGGTAAAGTAAAGTCTAGTATACGTCTGGTATACAGTAAAACCTTCGCTATTAGTATTTGGATCGATTTCAAAAAGCGTTTTTATTTCTTTTCAAAAGAAATTATTTAATGTACGTACATAAATTGTCGTCTTTTTCCTTCTTATCTGGCTTGATTTACTTCCTCGACGTATGTTCTAGGTTTAAGAAAAAATCTGGATTCGATTTTTGTTCTTGGTTCTTTCGGTGTTTTTTTGTTTTGTTTGTTTTGCTATGTATATAATCGCCATTTCTTACATCTTAACAGCTCTCCGTACGAGCGTATGTGCTCTATTTGTCTCATTTAAATATCTGCTTGTTTCCTATAATGAATTTGCAATCGAGTTTAGCGTGTGTGAGTTTGATGTTTGCTTGTAATAGGTTCTGTAGTTTCTTACTAGTCAACAATTAAAGAACGAAAACAGTCGATCAATGTCTTTATGGCGCAAAGATCCGTTTGCCTCGGGTAAGGTCTTTCCCATCGCTATCTTAGGCTCGTTTCGGCTGTGTGTATGAATTTGGTTCTGCATTTTCGCGATTTATTACATCGTTTTTCGCAGATTCGTCAAAGATGAGAATCTTTGAACAAGCTGCGACGAAGTACAGTAATTGTTAGCGCTACTAGTCGATACTGCCGTTTCACCTTTGATGTGCTCTTAATTCTCTAAATTGTACCGAGTATATGAGTCCTGTCGGCTTATCCTGTGGTCTTGTGAATTGTGTAACGGATTTCTTGCGCAGCCCAATACCACCTTGCTATGGAGATGTGTGTTGGTATTTCAAACTCATGCGGAATGGCTGATCGTTTGAGCTGATCAGTAAATACACGTTTGCATACTGTTGTATAACTCGGTGATCACTGGAGAATCATTGTTACGTGCAAGTGTGGTGATCGGGTACGTACGGTTATGGATCGTATAGACCTAGGTAACAGACTGTTTGCGCCACTGACTGCTTCCTGAGTTTGCATTGATTAGATTAAACAAAGATATTCATTGAGGATCGTTAGATACGACACTAGCGTTTACGAGTTGCGCACGCTTATTCACTGTTAGCTCCGGAGGTTTATGTTAAGTGTAACATGGCAGTGATGGAAAAACAATGCGAACAATGCTGCTCCGGTCACCACTTAGTCAAAGGGATATCACAAACATCATCCTCCGCACTCGGTAGTATTTGTATCATTCGTCGTTCTTCCAAAACTCGAATCTTTTAATGCAGCAGCAGCTCACCTCACAAAACATAGCTCATCGTCTTCCAGCTCGGACAGGATGTTCATTCGATATTCTACCATATGCTGCGCCACACTTCTGACTGAACGCACGCCTTCTATTTGATTGTTCTGATCGTTTATGAATCGTTTCATCACCTCAGCTATAAATGTACGAATTATTATTCAACGTTTGTTTAACCTATTCATCACCTATTCATCATAGCCTGAACTAGTCGAGCAGTAAGTTGTTGAACAAAAATTGACGATCAAGTACAAAACACAATCAAATAACATGTTACGATCGTTAAGGATCCTATAGTACGTACGATCTAGTTTAACGTTCAAGCAAAATACACTGCAAAATTTTGTATCGATCATTCTCGGTATTCGGTGCGTGTCTTGAGTTCTTCTGTGAAAGGTTCCCATAATACGGAGAAGCCACTTTGGCTCAATGTCGTACGCGATTGGTATGTTTTAAGGTAAGATTTGAAAATTTTATCCACTTCTGCAATCGCCTTCGATAGTTTAGAGAGTTTAACAAAGCTGACTAGGTTTCATTGACTGGCGGCAAGGTTGGGAAAGATGGGAAGGAGGGGACGGGGGAGGATTAGGGATTTGGATGTTGATTTTTTTCTTCTACGATTGTTTGAATAGTCGCGGACCTTGGGGATGAAGGGCAAAAAGGAGTAGTGCAATATCCGCAGAGTTTAGATAAAGGTACAAAATGTTTAAGTACGTGGCAAATTGTGTTCTTGGTTTGTCTATGCATGTTGATATTGTTTTCGATTTTTGTGTGTGTGAAACGTTCGCTAAACTATTCCCTATCGCCGGACGACGACACGCTTGTTATACTATTAAGAATGCAAAATGTATCCTTCTCCGGAAAGCCTCATTACAACATTGTTTGCCTGTATGTCTCACTAACCCTGTACAGTGTATCCACTTCGTCTGCAATCGCAATAACAGGTGCATTAAGAAAAACTATTTAACCAAAACGCAGTAAAATAGATTTAACTACAGTTGACTTGTGCACATCGTGTATGGCGGTAAATGGTTTATAACATTTAATGTGACAATTAAAAATGCAAACTAAATAACCATCTAATTGCTTGGATAAGCGTTTACTAATGTTAAATAATAGTGTGTAAAATAATTCAGTCAAAAGTAGTTTGTCGAACTGTAAATTGAAGATCTCTTGGACTGAACAAAATCATACCTAATCGTAGTATGGCAATATCTAATATTAAGAGAAAATGTTAGTAATCTTAAGCGGAACATTAGTATCTTCTAGCATGAATAAAAGTTAATCTTTTGCATCTTACCTTAGCGGAATGTGCAACATGGGGCTTTTGCTTTTGCGCGCTAATATCGCTTTGGGGTAGAATATGTCTATGGTCGTCGTTTGCTGTTAATCGCACCCTATTTGCTTAATTTTCTATTATTTCCCTATTTTATCTGTTGTAAAGTACGTAACCTCGGGTGAGGAAAAACGACATCATTTCAATAGTAAATTGCTATCTAATGTTCTTCCTCTGTTTCATAAATCGTGTTTGAATCGATCGATGGCAAATAATCTTGTGTTGATCTACCTTCGAGGGTTTGCAGTTTCATATCGCAAGTACATGCGAAAGTGAGGAGGGTTAGAAAACAATAAAACTATGTGAATGCTTTTAGAAACGAAAACTGCCTTATCTTGAAACGAAATGTTTTTGCTGCGCCTTTTTTGCCCTCGAATTAACACTGTGACGCAAATTCTGCCCATTTTAGCATTATGATTCAAAAGATTAGCGTAACAGTAAAGGAAGAAAAACAAACCGAAACATTGGAATGTTTGACGATTGCTTAATTACGTGTTCTAGACTAACGTTTGGTTTGGGTTGTGTTGACTAGCATAACTGTTTCCTTGACCTGTAGAGCATATTACGATTTAATTGCATTCTGTTGCAATTCATTTGTAACTCTTTTTATACGACGATCGAACACAATGAACATAATGGTTTGTTTAATCTGTTGCCTATCCGCTGTCGCTGCAATTACAACCATAATCACATTACGGCACAGTATTGCATATAAACAGATACATTTTCTTAATCGAATAACTCACGAATGGAGTTTCTCCATGGATATTAAGCTTTAGCCGAATGACTCAAGGTCAACGATCGCATACAACAAAATGGTTTGTCAAAACAAAAAATTTCCCCAACGTCCGGCGTGTATGCCACGGGTGTAATATTAATGGCCGGTTTAGATCTAATCCCAATCAATCGCAAAAACAGTTGGTCTAGAGTGAGTAAATTCGAGAAAAGGATCGAATATTTACATTCAGCCGGCGCCGGAAATGGTCCAACCTAAACGTGAACGAACGCGATCTACAAAAGTATATTCTACATGGTTCCCACAAATGTTAAAATGAGTCGATGATGTCGAACGCGTTCGCAATGCTGTTCACCTGCTCTACCACTTTCCACTTGTACTTGAGCGCTTTCTCCGTGAACGGATCGTCCGTCTGAATATCGAGATTTTCGATTGTGTTCGGCAGCACGAGGCGAAACGCGTGCAGAAACATGCGTGGCGGCGACGTGTCGATTTTCAAGCTGTACGTGTAGTCTCCTACGATCACGTGGCCGATCTGCGAGCAGTGCAGTCGTAACTGATGCCGGCGACCGGTAATTGGCCGTAAAAGCACTTTGGTGACCGGCTTCCCGTTGTAGTAGCCTCTATCCAGCACCAGCACTTTCGTTATACTACGTCGTGGATTTTGGCATAGTTCATCCTCCAGGATGGTGCACATTTTTTTGCTTGTATCCTTGAACCGCACATCTTCGCCTGTGGGATCGTAAAAGACGTTACATTAGAGCGCGGAAAACTTATGGATGGAACATGATAGCGGTTTTACCTATCGCGATGTCGATTACTTCCTCGTCGAAATCGGTATGCCCGCGGAGCAACGCTAGATAGTACTTCCTGGCACGCTGCTCCTCGAACACCTGGCACACTTCTTTGCAAGCATTTTTGTTGAGCGGAATGCACAGTATTCCACTGGTGGCAAAGTCAAGCCGATGAGCGAAGTAAAAGTCATGGGTGAGATTATCCTGCACGTATTCGGGAAATTGTTTCCGCATTATTGTTTGCACAGTTTTCTGCAATTAAAAACGATTACATTAAGTACTACAGTGCCATGGCTCATAGGAGAGAAGTAAACAAACCACCTTTTTCGTGTCATTTGAGTTTATCAGTAAATCATGCTTCTTGTTGATGACCAAAAAGTTGCCACTAGTATACAACACATCGACCGTTTCGTCCTTTTTCTTGTAATTGTTTCCCTCGCATAGGGAAAGGATGAAATTTACAAACCGATCGCATAGGACTAGGAAAGCTTTGATGATTTTTTCCACCAGTCCAGTGGAAAAGAACTGAACGATGCGGTCTACGATTTCATCTATCATTCTGAGGAATGCGTATAATCCGGTCACGGCACCCCGATGCACGTCGGGAGCAGGCTGATCAGCGGGTTATAGAAGAGAGATGGCCTGTTAGGTAGAAGCTACAGGATATACGCAATCGTTCAATACACTCGACGTTTGAAGCGTACAACAATACGGAACAATCGAGATCGATGAGACCGACTATCTTGGAAGAAGGCTGCTCTAGCTGCTCGTTATTAATTCAAGCAGCATCTCAGCGCTTGAAGCCTTCAAGGACCTCATTCGTAACAACAGCCTCCCGATGGCTCCTGCTGGTCGGCGTGCTCCTATGACACGCACTGTGTTCCGCGAGTACGAAAGATTCTGGCACTTGGCGGAAGAATTGAAATTGCACCAGGACAAGATTCTCCTGTGTGCAGTGGAAAGAACGGAATGCGCTTTGTTTTGTCGACACTTTTCTACTCCATTAGCGATTTTTTATGCCTCATTTGTGCAACAACAGTGTTGCTGTTGTGGTGCTAAACCCTTCCGCGAAGGGAGCTTTCTTTCCGTTTGTCCACGACCCACTTTCTTCACGGCACGGTACACACCTGCACCAGGCACCAAAATTGCTGGCAAAATTGCCCAAAATACACCAAATCCACGAAATAGTTAAAAATTTCAGGACCTTGCAGAACTCAAAATTGTCGAATTGTGTGTTTTTTCTATTTTTGGTTTTCTTTTGATATTGCTGTCAGTGCTGTCAGATAAAAGTGTCATATCTTCATCACCCAGTAAATATGCTACTTGGGGCCAGAGTGACCAGAAACACCGATTTATCTGTATTCCTACCGATTTTTTATATATTTTTTATATTATTTTATATTTTTTATATATTTTGTCATACAGCTGAATAAAATAAAATTCTGTCCATGTATTTATACACGACTGTTGTAGGAACAAGCTCAAACGCATGTTTTTTTTATCATTATTGTTATGTTCAACTTACCAATTTATCGGAATGGTTGCTGATAGCACATACGATAAATTCGCATGTCGAAAACTACCGATAAACCGTTTTTAACGCTCCTACCTAAACCCGCCAAAAACATCTGTTCACACTGCTTGGGACCTATCTGCTCGAGTCTGGGACAATTCGGGAAATTCGAGCCAAGCTGCAGAAGTGCACGGATATGGCGCGGCGCCACGGAGGTGACATAATGTTGCAGTCTTGAAAAATTTGGAAAAATAATTCTTGACAAAAAAGAGCGTTTCTTGGTACATAAATCAAATAGAAACGTACCTTTTAGCATAATTATTATTATTCATTATTATTCATAGCAATGGGTCGCAACTGCGCCAAATAGTTGTTTGTTTACACTTTTTCGCGAACGTCAATTTTGTCAACTTTATTTGCTGGCTGATCCGGGTTACGAAATTTTGACAAAAGCTCAAAAAACTGACAATGCTCACGTTTTGCAAAACATGTCAGCGGTTTGTCACTCTCGTGGCCTTTCGCCTATAAACGAGTCTGTATTGACATTCAGGTTTTGTTGTGATTCCATTTTCGTTCGGGTTGATTGCGTGTAAATATTTGTGCCGTGCGGTTAGAAATTTATAGTTTTATTTGTGGTTTTGATTCTAATCCGTGCTGGCGTACTAAAACTTTCAGCCGGGTTCGTTCTAGTTGTGGCAAGTGCATTAGCAATTCCGGTACAGCTTTCGCACATCTGGTTCGATTTAGTGTGTGAGGACAAAATATGTGATGCAAAGACCGCACTCTCAATTCAAATGCAGTTTTTCCCCGGAAACCCTTGTGCTGCTCAATGTAGAAGATATTTGAAACGACGTTTGAGTGATCAGATTTTTAATTTATCAGATTTTGAGCTAGTGCTAGACAATTCCGATAAATTTAGGAGGCGATTTTCAATCTAGTCTTTTCGATGTAGTCCACGTGCTTGTGTGGTGGTTTGCTGGTGGAGCATGCACAATTGCTGTCCGGGTAGTTTGAGCGCGAAACAACCCACTAATAATCATACGAGAATTCGAGCAGAAGATTTTCAGCCAAAATGATGCACGTTTTCTTTCCTTTGACAGCATCGCTGTGCCGTGTTTGATTAGCATTAGAGAGTGTGCGGAAAGTGGACGAGCTTCGTCACGATAAGAAGTGGGTGCGTGCGCTGTCGCAAAGATGGTGATGTTTTGTACCTTAGGTGGCCGATGGGAGTGCTTCAACAAAGCACTGCAATTGCAAGGAAAGTAATCGTACTCCGGTTCAAATCGGTGATTCGATGTGTGTGTATAATGGCTAGCAGCAAGTGGTGCAGTGGTGTTATCGCACGAGCGCTCTCGTTTCCTTGAACCCGATTCGGTGGTTAAAAAACAACTGTGCTCTAAAATCGTAAGGCGTGGGCGCGGGGTGGGGTGCAAATAAAATCCCCTTCGGAAAACATAACACTTCCAGAGAAGCAGACCCTCCAAAGCATGGTTTCCAGCAGTCGCTGTCGAACGGTTCCGAGCGTTCCGATCCACCGCGTTGGAAGTGAATCCATCCGGTCTGTGGACAGCGTGATGCCCAAGGACGAGATTGGTGGACTGAACGGTGCAAAGGGCGCTTCGCTGGTCGCCAACATCGGAAGTTAATGCATAGGTATGTATGGTGTCATCCTGTGGGAGTCGAACCGTGTGCGGGCGGCATAATGATACACATTAGATTAGGTACATGACCTTCGCTTTGATGCGCTGAGTATGGGACCATTTGGGTCAGGGGCAGTAAAAAAAAACCCCGAGACAGGAATGATACAGATCGAAGTAGCTTGCCTCAAATCATGCGTGACTGCAAATGTATGGTGGTTATGTTTCGCGTTAAGAAACCATGACGACGACGGGCATGTAGCATTTGGTTTTATTAGTTGCTGTAGTGACTACATAAGGAAATTGTTTCCAATGAACCATTTTGCTTACAACGAAATTGTATTGGGAAAAATACAACTGGCGCTCGCGATAATAGAGCTTTCGATGTTTTTTTTTGTATGAAAGGTATGCCAACTGATAACATTCGTCACACATGTTATCTTCGGACACGTAATATGATACCATGTCGATTTCATTATATTAAAACATAGAATGATGCAGCGCTATTGGTTCATGGTGCTACTCTACTTTTATTAGATCGTATTCAGGAAATGTGAAGACTGTTGTGATTTTTTTATTGGTGAAATTTCATTAGAAATTTGACAAAAAACACGAGCGAATCGTTGTTAAAATTAAAATACTTCAGTATTTACTCAAGATGGTGAAATTCTATGATGCTTGTCGACCAAATAAAAATGTGTCCGCCAATGTCATTTTTTTTCTTCTTTTGAGTATTATAATTTATACGCATAGTTTCGCATACTAGTGAAGGTATTTCAATGAAGAAGTACCATCTCTTTTATATCACCATTGTGCAAAGCTTACCTAGAGCCGGCAAGTATAGGAATGATTATCGATTTTCTCATCATGCCAAATCTGCTTCTATCCTGGGAGTGGAAATGGTATTTCTCGTACCGGAAAATGGAGCAGAGGACGGTCGGAACGCGAACCATTAAAATAGGACTATTTGAATGCAAACGTAAAAGAGTTGAAACCTCACTCCCACTGGAGGGTCGGTCGCATCTTAGTTCCCATCTTAACGGCGCCGTTAATGGTGACGCACGCCTCGTACATCCCAAAAAGCCGGGTGGTAGTGAGAATGTGAAGAATGTTTGTTTGGGTCGCTACAGATCGATTTTTCTTCCAACGATATCAGCACAACCACACACATTCGTGGCGATAGTTTCACGCAACAAAATTGCCAAAGTAATGCTAGTAATAGTAAGCAAAGGATTTCACAAGTTTGAAGCGTGTGGTTGGTCATGCGGATGGCGGCAATATCCTATTGAATTTAATGGTTTATTGTTTGCTAGTTGACGAGGGGGAAATATTGTAGTCAAACTCGTTTTGCTACATTTGATTCAGCTCAAGCTGGTTGGCAGTAGTAAGACAACAAACGTCACCCATGATGTCATGTGGTAATGTGAGGGTGCAAAGCAAAAAGAAACACACTCACAGAAGACTTGCCACAGCTAATTATTGATAACTTAAATATGATGTTTGGATACGCACTCGACGCTCGGCATTTGAGATGTAAATTTGCGAGGTGTTTATATACACTTTATTTCACAATTATAAAAAAGTAATGTAATGGTTCACAGGTGTGCTAGACACTTTTCATGCAAGCTTACGTACAGGCAAAGCCGTATTTGCCTGGGAAGGAGGAGCGCAAGTCATCCTTCACGATAACAGTCATCCCCTGCGAGAGCACATGTTCCGGTGAAAGAGTAGTTCTGGTCAGCAGTCAGGGCAAGCTATGAATGAACCGCGGTGTTGCTGAGAGAGCTTTGCGAGCTGGGAGAGCTTGGTCGTCTGCTGTGTGCCTGTAGTATTGGTGGTTGCTACAACTTTACTCACGATTTTGCGTAAAAAGCGATGCGTTTGTTTGACGATTTGAGTCGTCTCGCGCTCCACTTTGGGCGAGCGCCTTGGCGGAGGCTCTCTGTATAAGTTGCTCAACGCACCCCGGCAAAGAAAGCCAGTCGATTGTTGACAATTCGCGGGTTAGCATCGCAGCAACCGTAGTACGCGTCCTTTGAAACCGCCCGACCGGCGTTTGGCTCTGGCGCGGAAGTGCTGGCTCGGAAGGTAGTGAAGGTAGTGATTTGTTTTTGGTGATTGGGATTACTTTTGCACCGTGCACACACCGGTGGGCGAAACACACAAAATCATTCCAGGGTAGATCATTTTCTGTGGCGTATGTAGGCAGCCTAGTGCAACGTGCGTGACATAACCAAAAGTGCGTCTAGTTAGTAGTTACGAGGGCGGGTGTCCGAGAACCACGTTACGCGATTATAAACCGTTGTGAAATTGGGCTTCCGGAAGGAACCAGTGGGAACCACTCACACGACAAAGAAGAAGTTGATAAAATTGCAATACGTTAGCAATGTTTGAAATTATTCCAGCGGCTTGTTGAGGCTTCGTTATATTTTGTTCTACAATTAGCATCGATGACATAATTGTTTAGGTGGGCGATATAGTACCGTGCACCATGCTTCGCCCTCGTTAATGTGACAGATTCTGTAGTAGGCGATGATATGCACAGCCGCGTAAAGAAACCAGTTGAAGTTTATTTATGCGCAAAACCAAAACGGTCTCACTCTCTCATTGACCCATTCTAACTGCGAAGTCATTTTTTCTTTGTTTTGCTCAATGCGGTTTGGGTGTTTATGGTGGTGCCTTGTTATGTTATTCGATAGTCACCCGTGTTAGCCGTAAGTGTGCTGATGGTGGTTAATTTCCAAACATTGTAAGCCGGTGCTCCAACTCCATCGATGCGTCATAACGCTTACTAAGAAGTTGATGGTGTTTTCAAGTGTTGAATTTCCACCACGTGGTCCTTTTAATTTGTTAGAGCAATTATAATCACAATGCTTATCAGATCTATTTCTATAAATATTATAGTTTTCAATTCATTCGAGGTTTGTAAAGTGTTTGCTCGATAGTGATCTTCAGCCACCAATCAATGATCGTCGAACATTTGATGCCTGAAATTTTGAACTAAGCTTATGGTATAATATTTTAGTAATTTTGGTATCGACATTGAACAACTGACTTTTATTTCAAACTTCCTTCCTGGTGGATCGTTCATGTCTCAGTATGCGGGATGTGTTGAGATTAAATACTAACTTACATTCCGATCGTGACAATGTTGCTTTGTTTGAATGCACAAGCAAAAATCTACTTTCTAATTGGTCATGTTAATTGATAATGATTATTATGATTTTTTTAGTCAATTGAAAAGCCTATCATCAAAACAACATTTTTTAATACGTCTTAATGTATTTATTGCTGAGGGACAGATTTTTCACAAAGACAAGACAAATTGTTAACGGACATTGCGACCCTTGATTTGGCGAACCGTGTCGCGTCGTTGCGCATTTGACGGACATGAACGATAAGATTTACCGGCCAGCCGTGGATGGCGGGAGCGTTAGGGTGCGTGATAGAGGGAAACGCGGAAGCGCGGTTATGTTTCAAGCGGCATAAGAGCAACGTTATCAGGCCGCCGTTGATAGATAGAACGGAAAGCTGAAGGCTGGTTGGTCGTACGATCATACATGCATCGATCAATACAAAACTATTCGAACCCGCTCGTATAAATTCCTTCCATCATTGGGTGCGGAAATGGTTTCACAATCAATTTAAACACCATCTAATCGGTTGTTAAATTGTTTGCTACATTTTTGACAATCTTATCAAGTTAGATTTATTCAATGAAGGAAATGTAGGTGTACAGCATGCAATGGTTACTGAACAGGGAAGGAGAAATCAAGTTTGGTAAATGTGTCGGGCCGTTTAACAAATGAACTAACGTTCCAACTATTATTGAACAGGTTGATTTAGTTTTTTGTCCTTTTTGTAGCGTGACTTACCTTGAATATAAAGCTAGTAACTTTGTAGCTATTCACCGCTGCTACATACGTATATCGACGAAAATTACAACCTTGCAGGAGATAAACTATCGATTGTCGCGTTCGCTTTTGTCTTAATGTATTCAGTATTATTCGATTGATTTATGCAACAACCTTCGATAAAAAAATCGAAGGATAACTTCTTCACCTACCAATGCGTGTTAAAACTATCACAAACAATCGATTTTTATTCTTGAAACAAATGTTTACCATACAAGATTTACAGCTTCATTATTTGAAAACGAATGTTTAACGCTTTCGCATTTGCTAAAGTAGAATTCCACTAACGTATTCGTAAATACAAGAAGCTGGTCGAAATTTAACAGAAAAGAGCCGACTGTTGCTCAAAGGTCAAAGTATCTATAAGCAAACTACATATACGCAAGAAACTTGCTCAAAAACACTTCTGAGAAACACTACACATTAGATCTTTGCTTCCGTTGGAACTCCGGTGAAACACGACGATCACTTAAGATTCATGTATGGCATTTTTTGTCAATTTTCTCACGCTCTCTATAGCGATCTCGTAAAAAATGTGTTTATGTTTCTGGTTTATTGCGCAAACGTCTATAAAAAAGTATCATCCGACAGTAAATCAAACCGATAAGAAGAATCGTCCAGCGGGGGCCTGCTAATTAGCATCGGAGGTTTGGCTGGCGGGTGAGAGTGTCTGTGTACGTGTATGTACGCGTGTGGTGGGCTCGAGGCGGCAGTTGTTCGCATTTCGCGTGTCGTGTC
The DNA here is from genome assembly GCF_017562075.2 of Anopheles merus. Lineage (NCBI taxonomy): Eukaryota > Metazoa > Arthropoda > Insecta > Diptera > Culicidae > Anopheles > Anopheles merus. Next base: position 53,983,172 of record NC_054082.1, read on the forward strand.
AAGAAAGCCGGCTTTTGGTTTGGCTTTGGTTTGGTGTTCCTCCAGTTGAACAAACAACTTTTTGCCAACAGCTCGGCAAACCTCCCCGATCACTTCTTCCTCTTTACTGCGGGCAAATGTGACGCAATTCCAAATCCTCGAAAGCGCAGCCTGTGTGTGACACGCCACCCCAAACGCTTTCGCACTCTTCCTCCTGTTCTTCCGTTCCGGACTGCTTGTACTTTTACACAATTCGAGTGATCCACTGTGTGTGTGTATGTGTGTTCCCCCTCCAAAGTGGTTTGTGAAGGTCAACACGTTGATCGTGCATTTGTTTGCTGCAGCAAGTGTTGCGGTTCGCTTTCGCTACAACCCTTTTCGCCGAGAGAAGGTTCTTCCGATCGGTGCTCGATGCTAATGCTATGTAAATGGGAAACGTAACAAACACCGGGCAAACCGGTATCCGTAGCTGGACACAAAAACAATCGGAAAAGGAGAGAAACAAACAAACAAAAATGCACATTCACCATCTCCCTCCGCCCTGGTACGGTTCCACCAACACCAAAACAGACACCACCCGGCTTTCGTTTGCTTTCCGACAGTTAGTAAAAGCTACTAAAGCCGGTTCTCCACAAATCGGACACACACGAATAATAAGAAGAAAATGAGAAGGGCTAAAAAACTGATTCGCAACCTGAGGAGGCTTTGCAGTGCAATGTGCTCCGTAAGGTCATCATGCTTGGTTAGCTTAGTGCCCATAAACGTACTCAAGTTGTGTTTATTCCTAACCAGGGCAGAAGCTCTTCAAGAAATCAAACATAAAAAAAATGTATTCAGGTTAGTGTGCGTTTGTGTCAAATGATAAGAATGCGGGGAGAGGGGTGTGCGGCAGTGAGCGGCTGGCGTGCGTTTGTCCTCCTTCGTCTATTCTGGAGCATGCTAAATGCAAGTTTGCGTGTGGGTTGCCAGTAAAGTGTCACTAATGTCCCGTCAAGTGGTCTGTTGACCGCATTTTACTTTCAATTCCAAGGCACGACGAAGATGTTCAAGATGCTTAAGTTATGTTGGTTGAAAAGCAAAAAAAAAAAAAAAACTATACAAAATAAGTGCAACGTTTGCATCACATACTTTTGAATCCACCCAAACAAGTGACTTTGGCGCCGGATAGACGGGTACGGATGAGCCTAGTACCATAGCCTCCCCCTTTTGTGCTTTGTCTCGGGATCCACATTTCGCAACTTTGTTCGCATCGTTATTGTTCCCCCGTGTGCCCTGTGAAGGGGGTGTGTAGTGCACACAAACACACACACACACATTTATGCAATAAATCATCCACCGCAGCTTCTTCGGCGGGATGGGAGGCTGTTTTTCGTACCACCAAACACGCCAGCCGTTTGATGACGACAATTCACACTACCCTATTAATGGTGTGCGCTAAAAGCCGGTCCCTTTCCTTTGCCAGATAAGCGGTTATTTCTAAACACAACACTAATCAGCTGGGTACATCTGGCCGGCACGAGTTTAGTCTGACGGGCGGCCGAATCTCAGATTATCCAGCTTTTCGATCAAGAAGCTTCCACGGGATAGGGCGGAGCAGTATCTCTGCACCCACCGGAAGTATGGTTGCCTCTGACGTATCGTGGAAGATTCGCGATTGCCGTATTGTACACCGCACAAGTGCCCGGCATCGCGTTGAGGTGATTCACGATCGTCTGGAAAAGTCTCGGGTGGTGTAATTTGTCAACTCATCTCTACCATTAAATACACACACAGATACACACATGCGTGATCTTTTCGCTAACAATCGAATGCCACGAAGATACCAGGGAAAATTCGAAAAAAAACCATTTACGGAGCGGTATTATCTAAACCTGATTGTTTCACTATGAAAGGGTATTTACTCTATGATTATCATCACATAGCGTGAGCCTTATGATCTCCCGACAAATAGATCACATTTGACTAGAACGTGTGTATAAAAGCTTTTGGGGAAAAACTATTAGCAACAGGCATATAGTGCATATCAGAGCAGTTGATTAGCACCTGCGTCGGCAGTTCCAGAGTGGTCGCGATGATTGTGTAAAGGTGATGTCTACATCATTGAAGCTGTGTTCGTATTTTTTCGTACTTTCGGTTAAAGTTAGTGTTATAATTTAAACAGTATGATATCAAACGGTATTTGTTTTTATTTAATAATAAGCTGACAGTCCCCTGGGGGGTCCCGTGGTACAGTCGTCAACTCGAACGACTCAATGACATGCCCGTAATGGGTCAAGTCCGGAATGGACCCGGCCCCCCCTCCCCATAGTCTGACTTGACTGACTTTCCGGCTACGTGGTATTGAATAAAGTCTTGAAAGCCACTATAGGCTGACATGTCCGCGTAGACCGTTTACGCCAAATAGAAGAAGAAGAAGCTGAAAATTACGAGAAGAAAACAAAATAAAATGTATGTAAGTAAAAGTACACGCAACAAAACAATAATAATGATATGTACAAGGAAAAAAACAGTAAAATAAATAAAATATTCTCAATTCGATCTGTTTCAAAGTTAAAGATCGGCTCGTGCGGATGAAGTTGTGGTATAATATTACACACACCGGCTCCTCTAAAGCAGTGCTCGCCAACCTTTTTAGGTTCGCGGACCACTTGGCTTTCAAAATACATTTGCCGCGGCTCACATATCGTAGTTTTTATCTTATTCTAGACATGCCTGCATCGTAGTACAGTCGTCAACTCGTACGACTTAACAACATGCCCGTCATGGGTTCAAGACCCAAATGGATCGTGCCGTCATACGTAGGACTGACTATCCTGCTATGGGGGATCAATAAGTCACTGAAAGCCAAGCCACCAAGTAGTGGTACAGGCAGACCTTGACCGACAACGGTTGTTGAGCCAAAAGAAGAAGACATGTTGGATACTTAATATTGATTATGGAAAAAAAATTGCGCAATATGTATAGCAATTAGCTTTTCTTCTTAAAAAATAAATTCTTTCGTGGACCACATCTATTAACGCCACGGACCACAGGTTGGAGACCACTGCTATAAAGGACGCACGTGTTTGAATTCTTCTAGAACTGTCCCCGCGTCAAGGAGTCCCTCTTCCGGAGTTTTTTTTTGTTAGCTCACTCAAGACCGTACCCGTGGGTTATATGGATAGATTTTCAAAAAATTTGAGTATATGGTCAAGTGGTACAAATAAGTGTAGTTAGTAAGCCAATATTAAGCTGGTAGAATGGTCGTATATCTTATCCTCGTTTTACTGAATATTATGCGATAAATCAACACAAAAGCTTCAGTGATGGAATTCTCACTAATGACCAAATTTAACACATTAAATTAACTTATCCAAGTTAGAACTTCACTTAACATCGACACATTTGACTGCGCGCCTTGCGTGTACACCTTAGCACAAGTAAATTGTTTCAAATTGCATGCTATTTGCTAGAAGAGCAACAGCCACACAGTAGCAGCATCCATTATTATCTGGTCATTTCCACCAATTTGGATGGCTTTGCTTGCACAACGCATGATAGGGGGGGGGGGGGCGTACTGCTCTGCCAACAAACATGGCACAGTCCGTCCAGGTACTTGATCATTTCTCGTCTATTTGTCAACATGTAATTGTTTTACAATTGTTGTGACGTGCGCCATACCAACCATGCGGTGATAATTACATGCAACTACGGTTCCTATGGCAATGTGTCTCAGCACGTTTATTTGCTCCCATCCAAGCAACCCATTCTTCTGCGAGTGCATTCTGTGGGTGCGAAATGTTTGCAAAAATGCATTACCTTGCATATCGATTGTCTCGTATTGTAGGCAGGCGGAAGCGTAGCTTAACTGAATGTTAATTGTCGTGCTTTAAAATGCGTTCGACACTTAAGCTATAATGTTACCTGTTTGCCGCTTGGCTGTTTGCGTTGTTTTGTTGTTCGCCGGGGTGTGTGTGTGTGTAGCCCCTCTGTGTTGTTTTCTGTTGACAAACGTTTCCAGTGCCATGGCATGCCATGACAGGCCATCCGGGGGTGTATCATCCTTGTGGGGGACGTCAATAGAGAGTGGGTTTGCACGTGAGTAACGGTCAGCTGCATAATGGCTGCATATGATTGCATTTCAAACGGTCAGCAAGTAAGTGGTAGGATGAATGCGGCAATCAAGGGTGAAGAATTATGATTACCATTCAGTACTGTTCTAGGGTGCTTCCTACGCATTTTTCGTGTCAAACAAATGTAGGCATTTCCAAAGCAAGTCGTCAACGCACGTGTTTAGGATAGTGTGTTTGGTGGAAGAGAGTTGTTTACAATGAGGTGTACACATGGAGATCAATAGCAATAGCAAATGGTTGTTAAATATTTGTGAAAAGGAGCTTAATTTTATTTTTTTACTACAAAATGGACCACGTGATATACATCGGTTTGTGACGGTTTTTTTTGTACACTGTACACGCGTGTGTGTAAAGATAAAGGGGCAGGATAGTCGTGCAAAGGAATCCTTAAAGCTATATTAGTGTTGTTGTTGTTGTTGTTGTTGTTGTTGTTGTTGTTGGGACGATTCCGGCATTAGGTTGATTCTCAGCACTGTCAGCACGCAGTTATATGGACTTATGATGCCACAAACACAACAAGCCCAGCAGGCTTGCGATGGTCGGAACAATCGATTTGTGATGACTTCTTAATCATTTCACTCTTACCCGATAAAGCATTTTAATGGATTCAATTAAGAGCTGAGAAACCCTCCAGTGGGAAGGAAACTCGACGTCCACGACGATGATGATGATGATTGGAGCAGATAGGGATAATGCTGGATGTTTGGGGTGTTATGGGACCATGCATCATGGGGGATCGGTTTTTATTTTTGTCTCTAAAGATGGTGGTGGTTCCGTTCCCGTTCGCTACTCGTTTAATTCCCGGCGATCGCGAGGTCATAATCATTGATATTGCATGGTTTTTCGATGTCGATTCTTCCCACTCGTGGATATGCCCCTATATCTCAACCGAGCCGGACCAAATTAATTGGAACCATATTAAAGTGTCGTCCACAAGGACACTCGTGCGCTGTGGTAATGGCCCGGCTCGGCCGAGCCGTTCGTCATTTTTCCCGAGCAATTAGATGCGGTTGAGGTTGAGGGTCTAACATATTGAATCGTTTCGTTTGTTTGTATGCGCTGGTTGATTTGAGAGAAAAGAAGGAAAAAAAGTATGCCGGCGACTGACGCTTCTGCGATGCGTGACGGCGGGAACCCATTTGGTGACATCTAGAAACTATTATGCTTTATTGTGAAATCGAATCGATCCATTATGGCGATGAACAAGATAGTTGAGAACCGTTTTTGGAATGTCGTTTATGACTGATGCCTAAGAGTTTGAATAATTCATATGTGATGATATAGTTTTGTTTGGAGGGTTTGAGAAGCGATCGTTCATGTTTATGCCTGATGTGTGAATTGTTGTTATCGTACCTTTTATGATTACTTTAAGAAAATATTTTTTATTATTATTATTTTTGTTAGGACTTTGTTAAATTTTTCTGTTAGTGAATAAATACAAGGTTGCGATCTTGTTAAAAGCGGCTTAGTTTGTCATTATTTTGAAATTATGATAAAGTGTACAATCATAAATAATTAAAACTAAAATGGTTTGTTATTTAATAATCCACTGTATCACATACACTTTTTCGATATCAATATAGCTTAATAAATATCAGTGTGGAATGTAATAGTTTCCCCCATTTTTACTCCATTTCTAACAGATAATACCATCACATCATTCTGCTTGCTGCTGCAATACTGCCTAGCTGCTAAACTTCAACTACTGCCCTGCAGCGGGAAACAGAACGACCCATCATCTGCTGCACACTGGCGCGCATCCCGCTTGATACCCGCTGTTAACGTTTGCATTCCGCACTGTTCGACGGTGTAGTAGCAGTGGTGGCCAAATGAGTGTTCGACAGGGTGTAAATTTGGCTGCAATTGTTAAATGTGTAGTGATCGACAGGATCGCATTGGATGCAGTGTAGTGTGGTGCAGCCGTACCCCACCGAAACCGCTGACCAAGGTGTTATTGGCCCTGTTCGTGAGGAGAGCCGGTGGCATATACAGCAACCTTTTGGCCAATGCAACCAACTCGATCGGCGGTTGTATTTCGGTGTTTAATTCACCGGCCCGTTCTGTTCCTTTCTTTTGGAGTGGTTAATTTGGATTGTTTGCTTTAAGCGCCTCATTTCCGTATCCCATTGGTTGTTTGAGTTTGCCGAAAAATTTAGTTACAGTTTACAATTTATTATTGCATTGCGTCGTTGTAATTTAAAAACTGTGCGTGTGTGTGTATGTGTGTACTGAATCAAGCCACCATAATCAACACACGCCGTTTTGATTTGGTTATGCGCGGATTGAGCCATTTCTTTTGCCATTAGCACACAACACGTAGCATTTGTTCATTATTTGTGCTCGCAATTGTTTTAAGTTTGTGTTTGGATGGGTAGAAACTCCCTCAGAATGGATGAGAAGGAAGTGAACTTTTTGCCGAAACCGAAGATACCGAAGGTGGGATGCTTCCGTGCGGTCTGTGGTAAGTTACTTTCCCGTCGATGGTGTAATGTGCCAGTCCTTGATGTCGGGGGGGGGGGGGGGAGAAGGAGGAGGGTGGTGCAAGGGTTGTGTGATATGTTTGTCCATCATGCGTGTATTGTTGCATTTCAATCATCCATTTTCATTTCCCATACTTTCATCCACAAGCGTACTGAAGGTTACTGGAGACACTAAGTGGGATTATGTGCGTTTTCTGAAGAAAAACAGAGGAATTCGGAATAGTTTAGCAAAACAAATTCGACAATTCTGGAGATACACAGTAAATTATTTTCAAATCGCCGAACAAAGATAGTGCGCACAAGACGAAAACGGGGATAACATTACGGCATTAACTTTGAATATCAGCGTGTGTGTCTGTGTGTGTAAAATGGAATCGGCACATGTTCATGTTCGCGACAAAGGTTAGCAATGTTTCTTGTTTCAAGGTGCAATGATTGCGTGGTGTGGAGACTAACAAACCGACTTTAATATTTGTAGTTTGCGCAAGGTAGTTACACTGGGGTGTTGTGAGCATAATTAGCATGAAACGGTTTATACTAATTGGAGGTGTGGAAAAATGAACTGTAATCTGTCTGTGGTTGACAATCTGAGAAAAATGCATGCTCCCATGATTCTCAATTATCTGACGGCCATCAATTGTGGGGTTACTTCACTAACTTGTATGCTTTAGGTACTGTTCGTAAACGTTTGGGGAAAACGATTCTCGATCGGTAAAGTAGAACCAAATTAACCCATTCCTACTGACACAACGATGTAGTTCGGAGATAACAAATCTTGATTGTGTGACTGCTTTCTTTTACATGATTGATTGAAACAGATGTTTGATAAGTCGTGTGTAGTTCGGTATACAGTGATAGCAGTAACGTTATTTTCCTCCCACACCCACTTTCCACTCTCTCAGATCGCATCCCAGCCCGGTTGGTGCTGTACTTCCTGTCCTGGTCCGGGTTTCTGGTATCGTTTGTAATGCGCAACGATATCAACTTTGCCCTGGTGGCGATGGTGCAGGATCCGAGCGCGAACGCAACCGGCAGCGATCACTGTAACACGCTCGTGAACGATATGCCCTCCCTGGAGGAGGGCGACAACTACAACTACACGCTGTCGGTGGCCAACGCTACCACCACCGTGCTGCTGGACGGGCCCGCGTCCATCGACGACATCAAGTTTGACTGGGACTCGACCGTGCAGGCCGTGATCAAATCGTCCTTCTACTGGTGCTACGTACTGTCGCAGGTGGTCGGAGGCGTTGCTACCCAGTACTTCGGCACGAAGAATGTGTTCGGATGGTCCCAGTTTCTGACGGCGGCCTGCAGCTTGCTGATACCGCACGCGGCCGATCTGCACTACGGTGCGGTGATTCTGCTGCGCTCGGTGCAAGGCTTCGCCAGCGGGCTCACCTGGCCAGCCATGTACGCGATCGTGGGCTACTGGATACCGCCGGTCGAGCGGAGCCGCTTCATGAGCAGCTTCCAGGGCTTCAGCATCGGCATCGGGCTGACGTACCCGCTGTGCGGGTTCATCATTGCTCACTTCGGGTGGCGCCATGTGTTCTACACGACCGGCACGATCGGCATGGTGTGGTGCGTATTCTGGTACCTGCTGGCGTACAACACACCGCAGGAGCATCCGCGCATCACGCCCGAGGAGCTGGAGTACATCGAGCTGAACGTCAGCGAGGACATTAAGAATGGGCAGGGAATGCGGGTGCCGTGGCGCCGCATCTTCACCTCGATGCCGGTATGGGCCATCGGGCTGACCACGTTCGGGCGCATCTGGGTGCACTACACGTTCATCATGTCCGGGCCGGAGTACATGCAGAAGATCTTCTGCTTCGACATCCAGCAGAACGGACTGCTGTCCGGTGCGCCATTCCTCTGCTCCTATCTGTCCTCCGTGCTGTTCTGCTACGTGGCGGATCTGCTGATGGACAACAAAACGCTGACGCTCACCAACGTACGCAAGCTGTTCACCGCCCTGTCCCAGATCGTGCCCGGCGTGTTGGTGCTGCTGGTCGGGTACCTCGGCTATCAGATCGTGACGGTACTGATACTGTGGTTCATCGCAGTCACCTTCATCACGGCGTCCTACGCCGGCGCAATGGCCAACATCGTCGATATTGCCCCGAACCTGGCCGGACCTGTGCTGGCTTTTGCTCAGACCATTCACATGACCGCTTCCTTCCTACAGCCGCTCGTGACCGGCTTCATGGTGACTGATTCGGTAAGTACGCTTGCAATGTTTCTCGCAATTGCGCAACAAATAAACAGCACATCCTCTTCTGCATCGCTTGTATACTTCCGCAGCAAAACATCAACCAATGGCTGCACGTGTTTGGCGTGTCGTCGGTGGTGGCCATCAGTACGTACCTTATTTACCAGGTGTTTGGCACGGCCGAGATACAGTCGTGGAACTATCCGGTGCCCGATCCGGAGGTAACGTCCTCAGACGATTCGGCTGTCATCGCCAACCAGCCAATGATAAAGGTGGAACCAGGACTTAAGTTTGACGACGACGAGGACGATGACGATTGAGGAACCAGCCTGCACGCGGTCGCGGCGCAATAGGATAGGAATATCGTTCTTTCTGTGGCACTTCTGTGACAACAATTATTAACACTTAACGTTTGTAGCCAAGTTACTTGTATGGCAAAGTGAAGTAGTGAAGGAGGTGCAACAAAAATTCCACTTAAAATGTAATTTAACTAGAATTGGTACTCGGTGCGGGCGGGTGGGCGGGAGAAGTGTGTACCATGCTGGAAGCAGAGAAACATGTGATTAATTGAATAAGCGACGAAGCGAAAGGATAAGAAATCAACGTTGAACAGATGGGTGTGAAATGAAACAAGAAATCAGGGAAAACATAGAATGTGGCACTTGTACGTGTTCACGTGTATGTGTGTGGATGTTGATGCAAAAGCAAGCATCTCTCTGTATGCAGGAATGTACATGAAAGCGTTATCCAGAGGATACTTGGATGTAGTAAAACACACACATACATACACAAGAAAGTTAAATCTGGAAACCAAAAACAGATTGGTTAATCGTTAACATAGATGCATAATGAAGCGGGGGTGCGTACAATTATATCCTCAATTTGATATAGAATGATGAATGATTCGATACAAAAATGAAGGTAAATTAAGGGATAAAAATTTTAACGTCCGTTTAGAATATAACATGCAAGCTGGAAAGGGAAACAAATGTCAAAAACACGGACACACACCACACCACACACTCCGGCTATATGAAATCGGTACACTCTCCTAAAGGGAGATTCGTTTCTTACATTGCCATTTGACGTAATTTCAAAGGTGTTTTTGTGTTGTTTTGTTTTGTTTCGTGTACGATTAAGTTGGACCCGTATTGTTGTTTTCTTCTTTTATGTGAGTTAGTTTAATGGTCAGTTTTCTCTACTTCGATTGCGCATCGTTTGTTTCGGTTAGGCTTAGTATATTCTTTTTTCAGCAACCAGACAGCATTATACAATACTTTAGTTTAGTTTAGCGGTGTGTACACATATAACGGACATATTATGGGCGTAAACATTTATAAAAATTAGGATTAATCGTTTAGAATTGTTATCACACCCGCTGGGCCATGCAATCGTCGTCTTATTGTTGCAATCGTTGCACGGACAATAAGCACCTATGCGGTTCCATTAAATCGAAGCCAATTGTGGGAAAACGAAAAAAAAACAAACAAACAAATCGCATCTACATATATATAAACTTTTTCAATATCTGGCGCTCTCCTTTCCCTCTCCCGGGATTAACTCTGTTAAACTACACGTGCCTATATGAAAAACGAAAAAAAAGTGGAATTTCTTTCGTTGCAGAAACACACTGCAAAGGATACTTTTCATCCCGAATAGAAAGGTTCTTCGATTTCCATAGAGAGGGAGTGAATGATAATAGACTATATAACGAAAAACCAACAGTGAGGCAAGAACCCTCCTAATGCGCATCCATTGAACTTTCCGTGCAAAATTTAAGAATCTTACAAATAGCGGCCCGAGCGTAGTAAGCGTTGGAATGTAACCATTCTGCCGTTTCTGTTTATGACTTACCACCAACCATACCAACACAATGCAACACTGAAGAACGCGTTATATTCGTGTTAGTGTGCGTAGAGCAGGGCAAATACTTACCGACGATTGTTCATTGGTGGTACGGTGGTGTGTGTGGGTATGTGTTGCTGATGCTGTTGGTACCATTTGTGATCTCAGTCGAATGTTTCAAGTTTCAACCACTAAATGGGGCAAACACACACACACACACACGCATCCTTCGGAACGTCTTACTACCATTACCTAACTTACCTTATGAATAATAGCAATAGTTTAGAGTTATTGAATCATTGTCATTGAATGGAATCCCATTTACCCACAAACTGTATGAACGAAACATTGTAGAAACGCCGACCAGGCTAGAGTGGTACACGAAATTCAAACATACAAACAAACAAACATAGAAAAAATATATATCGAACCAATCAATGAACCACAGCACAAAAATGCGCAATAATATCTCCCTCATCGGATGGTTTATGCTCGAGTCTTGCTAAAATATTGATGCTTACAGGCACATATAGGGTGGAGTTTCCTAAAAAGTTTGGTATATTGTTAGAATGCTCTCAGTTGCTCTGTAAGTGTAAGTGTAAACCCCGTTAACGACTTTCTATTTGATGACACTATGGATGTTGTGCATGTGCAAATATAGCAAAAGTATTACAGTAGTAATACATTTACTGTATTTTAATTATTCTGTTTCAGATTACCGTCACTAGTAACTTAACTGTCTATGTGTACTACAGCTATTACTGGTTCTTTATACCCTGTCTGCCTACTGGCTTACTGGCTTGCCTAGCTGGCTTGCATGTCTCCTATTCAACCTGGCACTAGAGAGTGCCATTCGCGACTGGAGGGTGGAGACTACGGGAACCATCTTCTATAAGTCAACCCAGATCCTGGCATACGCTTATGATATAGACATCAGTGGTCTGCGGCTCTCCTATGTAGCAGAAGCCTACCAAGGGATCGAGCAGGCGGCAGAGAGCCTCGGATAGCAGACAAACGAGACAAAGACCAAACTGACGGTGGCAACATCAGCGGACCTACCAATAAATAATCTAAACCTACGTAGGCGTGACGTGCAGATAGGTGAAGGCACTTTTGAAGTCGTCCCAGAATTCACCTATCTGGGGTCAAAGGTCAGCAACGACAATAGCATGGAAGCTGAGTTGCGCGCAAGAATGGTGGCTGCCAACCGGTCTTTCTACAGCCTGAAAAATCACCTCAAAGAACCTGTCGTGACGGACGAAGCTGGGACTATACAGGGCGTTCGGGATAATTTTGACAGTCACCTACGGAGAAAGAAAAAAAATTATAACAAAATTAATGATCGGAGAATTTTTGTTTGTTTTAGAAATAGTAGCTTACCATGTATTTTATTCATTTTATTCAAAATATCCGCCCTCGGCTTCTATTACGGCCTCCACCCGTCTCCAGAACCGGGAACAAGCCCTGGCGACAGTTTCGCGGGGTAGGGCCGCGAAAACGGACCTGATTTTCGCCATCAGCTCCGCCTTGGTGTTGCTGGAGGTTCTGTTGGTATCCCGTTCCACCGCGCCCTACACGAAATAATCCATTGGATTAAGATCCGGGGAGCTGGAAGGAAACACATTCGGCGCGGTGAAGTCGTTGAAATTGGCCGCCAACCACTTTATCGTTTTGGAGGCTGTATGGCACGGAGCGGAATCATGCTGTAACACGTACGTTCTGCCGTTGGCCACTCTCGTGATCCAAGGCTTCACGACGGTGTCCAGCATGTAAATGAACCCGTCCGCGTTCAGCCTCAGCCCCTGCTCGAAAAAGTGGGGCGGCATCACGTCCCCTTCCGATGACACGCAGGAAAACACCATCACCGTCTGGGGGTCCGCACGCAATCCCGCCGCTGAGAATGTGGTTTTCGTGCTGCCACCGCTTCGTCGTCGTCGCTGTTTTCTCCCAGCTCACTCCGGATCGCTTTCACCGTGTTCAGCGAACACTGCACGCACTGCATGATGTCGCGGTTGTCGCGTCCGGTGCGAATCATCATGATGCATGTGATCCGCTTCCACATGGTACTCTTTTTTGGCATTTTTTTATAACGGGATGTTTTCGCTGCTTGTTCCGTACACTTTTAGCTGTCGAATGACGTATTGCTTGTTTTCCTATGCCAACTCGATCGCGAGTTAAAAATAAAAATGTAACTGTCAAAATTATCCCGAACGCCCTGTATATATATCTCACTCTCTTGTTGGCCTGCTCACGATAGAGCATGTCGATGTGACATGGCTCGGTCAACAACAATTCTCCAGGATGCTCGGTCCCTGGCTGCAGCCTCCCATGCATGTAGACACCCGATCTCCGTCAGATCTCGTTTTGCCTGGTCCAGCCATCGAGGCTGCTGTGCTCACCTACGTCTAGTGCCGAACTGGGGGTCGCTGTCGAACACCTTCTTGGTGGGACATGAGTCCGGCATCCTCATGGCATACCCGAGCCATCGTTCTCTGCCTGCCTTCGCCATCGTCAGGAAGCACGGTTCACCGTGGTTCGTCCTTCTCCTCCACGCTCCATGCTAAACCACACCGCCAAAGATGGTCTGGAGGATGCGTCGCTCAAACACGCCCAGAGCGTTTGCATCCTCCGCTCGCATGGTCCAGAACTCGTGTCCGTAGAGGAATCGGGCGAATCAATGTGCGATATATCTCAAATATCGTGCGGGCTCGAAGTCTTCTGGATATCAGCAATCGGAGAAGCCCATAGTATGCACGATTCCCCTGAACAATGCGTCCTCGGATTTCGCTGCTGATGTCGTTGTCCGAAGTAACGACCGTCCCGAGATAGCAAAACTCCTTTACCACTTCGAGACTGTCGCCGTCAACTAATACACTGCTACCCAGATGGTCTGAGTCACCGGCAAGGAGGTACTTCGTCTTCGTCGCATTGATTCTCAATCCAATACTTGCTGCTTCGCGTTTGAGTCGGATGTACGCCTCACATACCTTCGCTGTTGTCCTGCCGATGATGTCGTTGTCATTCGCGAAGCCAAGAAATTCGAGATACCGGTAGAGGATCGTGCCACGGATGTCGTGGTCTAGCCCCGCGTCTCGAATGACACCTTCCAGGGCGACCCCTGTGGCCTCAGACCCCTGTGAGATTCAAACGCTTCCGACGTCAAATTCGACACTCTCACCTTGCACTGCACCCCTTGCACTGTTTATGGTGGCCTCTAACAGCCGGATCAACTTCCCAGGGAAGTGGTACCGCTGCATGATAGCTCTTCCAGTCTATGGTGTCGTAGGCCGCCTTGAAGTCGATGAACAGGTGGTGCGTTGGGATCTGGCGCTCTCGGCACTTCTGGAGGGATTTGCCGTAGAGTGAAGATTTGCCTCCAACAAACCCCGCTTGGTAGTTGCCGACAAAATTTGTAGCAAGGGTTGCATGTCTGCAGAACAGGATCTGGGACAGGATCTTGTAGACGGCATTCAGGACTGTGATGGCTTGGAAATTAGAGCAATCCAGCCTATCGCCCTTTTTGTAGACTGGGTGAATAACACCCAGCTTCCATTCCTCTGGTAGTTTCTCCTTGTTGTGACCCGACCTGCCGAACTTGCGATCGCCGTTATTGCAGTCACTCACCGCTGACAGTCCTGCCAGCGTGTTGATGTGTTAGTGAGAGCGGTTCGGCAGGATAGGGCAATGATCGCTCGCCAGGCCAACGAACGGGAGCGATGGTGCCGAACACGTTGGTTGTAACGCAGCACTTACAAGAACGTCCTCGGTGCAAGCAGTCAGATTCTTAATAATACATTTATGTTAATTTATAAAGTTTTAATACGTGTGCAGTTAATGTAGATAGTAACACCAATATTAAATATCACAAACCCCGTTACAACACAAAAGTGGCGACGAGTAAATTCGGACAATTTTTTTTTTTATAAAGCGACAATTTTTAATCTGTGAAAGTGTAAGTGTATGTGCGTGTGAAAATTCCCCGTCCACCGTCTAAGAAGCGCAGGATGAGCACCAACGAAAACGGTGCATCAGACGGAGCTAGCGAAGGCGAATCGCGTCGATCACCGTTGATCCGCCCCAGCGCTTTTACACCAGCGCAACCCTTCGCATCCGCGCACGATGTCAATGCACAACGTTTGCATCTACAACCGCACCGAGGACCAGCGGGGTCATCGCTCGGCGTACCAGCGGCGCCATCGCTCAGCATATCGCCGACGCCATCGCTGCACCCAGGAGAAGCGTCATCTCAGGAAGCAGGATCGTCGCCAGACGGCGCGATGATCTACCAAATGCTGCAATTAATGCAGAAGCAGATGGCCCAACAGCAGCAAATGATGTCGCAATTAATGCAATTGCACCCGCTCCCGCAAACGTCGCAGCCCCAGCAGCATTCGCAGCAGCAGTCTTTCGTCCCGTAGCAGCAGCCCGAGCTTACCATGGATGCTTTGGCGAGCAGCATTTCCGAGTTTCGGTACGAGGCCGAGTCGGACGTTACGTTTTCCGCCTGGTTTTCACGTTACGACGACCTGTTTAAGCAGGACGCCTCCCGACTCGACGACGCGGCGAAAGTTCGTTTACTCGTGCGTAAGCTGGGCACGACAGAGCATTCACGGTATACCAGCTTTATCCTTCCACGAGTTCCGCGCGATGTGAGTTTCCAAGATACAGTCAGCATATTGAGTTCACTTTTCGGAAGGGCTGAGTCGCTTGTCAGCAAACGATACAAATGCATGAAGCTGACAAAAGCGCAATCCGAAGACATACTCACATTCATCTGCCGCGTGAACCGATCGTGCGTCGACTACCAGTTTTCGTCCATGAGTGAGAATCAGTTTAAGTGTTTGACGCTCGTGTGTGGATTAAAGGATGAGGCTGATTCAGACATCCGCACACGACTTCTCGCACGCATCGAGGAACGAAGTGACGTTACTTTGGAGGATCTTGCAGCAGAGTGCCAGCGGATAAAGAGCCTGAAGGTTGACAGCGCGATGATTGGAACGGAGTCGCGTGAACGAGTCCTTGCAGTGCACGGTGCAGGTATGCAGTCGAACCAGCGGTACCATCGATCGGGCACGCAACCAGCTAATTTCCGGAAGCAGAAATCGAGTGATTCCGGACCATCGGCGAAACCATCGAAACCCTGCTGGTTATGCGGTGAGCTTCATTGGTCCTGAGACTGCAAGTTCAAATCGCATAAGTGCTCCAATTGTGGAAAAATCGGTCATCGGGAAGGGTTTTGCCGCACATCAGGACCGATAAGACGACAGCGCAACTTTCGAAAGCACCGGCAGGTAACATCACGTGTTGTAACTGTAAATATTTGCAGGGTTAACGACAGACGAAAATACGTCAACCTGACCATGTGTGGTCAACACGTGAGCTTGCAGCTAGACACTGGGTCGGACATAACAGTCATCAGTCGCTCGTTGTGACAACAATTGGGCAAACCATCGTTAGTTCCGGCAGAGGTCAACGCTAGGACAGCATCGGGTGAGGAGCTTCAACTCGACGGTGAATTCGAAACCAGCATTGAAATGGCAGGTAAAACGAGGGAAGTTATCATTCGGGTGACGCGAGCAAACATTTTGTTGTTGGGTGCTGATCTCATCGATCAATTTGGTCTCAGTTCGCTACCAATGGATAGCTACTGCAAAATGGTATCGTCAAGCGGCTACATCAAGGGTCTCCAAGCTAAATTTCCGACAGTTTTTAGCGGTACGGGGCTATGCACTAAAAGCCGCATCCACTTGCAGTTGATGGAAGACGCTCGACCCGTGTTTTGTCCAAAAAGGCCTGTCGCTTATGCCATGATTGAGACGGTCAACTAAGCGCTGGATAGGTTGGAACAATTGAATATCATCACGCGCGTAGACTTTTCCGAATGGGCAGCCCCGATTGTAGCTGTACGAAAGGCAAATGGCAACATCCGCATCTGTGGCGACTACTCGACTGGCTTAAACGATGTGCTTCAGCCACTCGAATATCCATTGCCATTGCCCGAAGATATTTTTTCGAAGCTTGCGCACAGTAGTTGGTTCAGCAAAGTAGACCTGTCAGACGCCTTCCTCCAGGTCGAGATTCACGAACAATATCGTCCATTGCTTACCATTAACACCCATAGAGGTTTATACCATTATAACCGCCTTCCTCCAGGCATAAAAGTAGCCCCAGCCGCGTTCCAGCAGATTATAGATAGAATGCTGGCAGGATTGCAGGGAACTTCTGGCTATATGGATGACGTGGTTGTCGGGGGGAAAACAGAGGAAGAGCATGACGAAAATCTAACGAAACTTTTTCAACGCCTCGAACAATTTGGGTTTTCCGTCCGAGCAGACAAATGCTCGTTGAAGATGAGGCAAATCCATTACCTTGGACACGTAATCGACCGTCATGGTATCCGACCGAATCCTGCGAAAATCGAGGCAATAAAAAATCTTCCCGCACCTACTGATATCAAAGGCGTGCGCTCTTTCCTCGGAGCAGTAAATTTTTACGGAAAGTTTGTGCCAAAAATGCGCGAATTGAGGTATCCGCTTGATAACTTGCTGAAAAGTGACACAAAATTTGCTTGGAATATGCAATGTGAAAAGGCATTTAAATATTTTAAAGAAATCCTATCATCCGATCTTCTCCTCACCCACTACGACCCCACCGCAGAGATTATTGTAGCAGCGGATGCATCATCAGTGGGACTAGGAGCCACCATTTCTCACAAGTTTGGCGATGGCTCAATAAAGGTCGTTCAGCATGCGTCACGTGCTTTGACAACAACGGAGGAAAAATATAGTCAAATAGATCGCGAAGGGTTGGCCATTGTATTTGCCGTAATTAAATTTCACAAGATGCTTTATGGTCGTTCTTTCAGGCTCCAAACCGACCACCGCTCCTTATTACGCATCTTCGGCTTATCAAAGGCATCCCAGTATTCACAGCGAATAGACTGCAACGCTTTGCGCTAACACTGCAGTTATACGACTTTTCGATTGAGTACGTCCCCACCGGAAACTTTGGAAATGCTGACATTCTCTCAAGGCTCATAAGAAATCACGCTAAACCGGAGACAGAATACGTCATCGCCAGCCTCCAGCTAGAAGAGGATGTAAGGTCCGTAGTTCTCAACATGATTAATACATTCCCTCTCAATTTCAGAGACATAGAGGAAGGGACACGGACAGATTCCCTACTATGGAAGTTTCACAAATACATCCAAGAAGGCTGGCCGTCTGACTCGTCATATGGAATGGAGTTAGCACGCTTCTATAATAGAAAGGATGACCTGTCGACCGTAGGTGATTGTGTTCTTTTTAGAGAGAGAGTAGTAATCCCCAGAAAACTACGCATGCGGTGCTTGAATCAACTTCATAGAGGGCATCCAGGGATTCAACGCATGAAGTCCGTCGCTCGCAGCTATTTATACTGGCCATGTATTGATGAGGATATAGCCGACTGCGTTTCCAGCTGTACAGCATGCATGGCAGTCGCAAAATCACCACCTCTACTAGAACCAAAGTTTTGGCCAAAGACCACCAAACCGTGGGAAAGAGTGCATATAGACTATGCAGGACCAGTTGATGGAGCTTACTTTTGATCGTGGTTGACGCATTCTCAAAGTGGCCTGAAGTTATGAAGACAATCACCACAACCACTACAGCTACCATTTCGATGCTGCGAAGCATCTTTGCACGTTTTGGCATGCCTGAAAAACTAGTCAGCGATAACGGAGCCCAATTTACAAGCGACACGTTTAAAGATTACTGCAAGCAAAGTGGCATTGAACATATTAAAACACCGCCGTTTCACCCACAGTCTAATGGGCAAGCAGAGCGCTTTGTGGATACTATGAAAAGAGCCCTGAAGAAAATCCAATCAGAGGATATGTCCACTGAAACGGCACTCGACACCTTCCTGCAAACATATCGCTCAACTCCGCACCCTGCACTTAACCAACGCACGCCAGCTGAAGTTTTATTTAATCGAAACATTAGAATTCCCTTAGATCTGATACGCTCAACTACAACAACACATTCCGAAGTCGACCAACGAGATGATCAGCAACCGCCAGCAGCTAGACAGTTTCAACCTGGAGATGCTGTCTATATGAAACATTATTCGCGCAATGCTTGGCAGTGGATTCCCGGAATGGTATCGAAACGGATCGGAAGCGTAATGTACGAGATTATCACCGATGGACATCGCCCTCATCGTCGACATGCCAATCAAATGCGCGCACGTACATCGAGTGGCCGAGGACATCTTGCCGGCGACTCAACTAAGCATTAGCTGCCGCTTGATATTCTTACGGAAGTGGCACCGACACTGTGGGCAACGACACCAAAGGCACCGATACCCGTGGAACGGAACAACGATCCGTCCAGCACATCACAACGTTTTTCTTCCGATAGGTCCCCAACGCAGCAGATTGTACAGCCTCTACCATCTGCATCCGAGACCAGCATCAGACAGCCGATACAACCGCCACGCCGATCTTTTAGGCTCAGAAGACCTCCGCGTAGGCTCGATGGATATCGGCTATACTAAAAAGGGGGAGATGTTGTGACCCGACCTGCCGAACTTGCGATCGCCGTTATTGCAGTCACTCACCGCTGACAGTCCTGCCAGCGTGTTGATGTGTTAGTGAGAGCGGTTCGGCAGGATAGGGCAATGATCGCTCGCCAGGCCAACGAACGGGAGCGATGGTGCCGAACACGTTGGTTGTAACGCAACACTTACAAGAACGTCCTCGGTGCAAGCAGTCAGATTCTTAATAATACATTTATGTTAATTTATAAAGTTTTAATACGTGTGCAGTTAATGTAGATAGTAACACCAATATTAAATATCACAAACCCCGTAACAACACAAAACTCCTGTTCCCAGACTTTCACGATCAGCCGATGCATTTCGACGGTAAGCCTCTCCGGCCCCATCTTGAAGAGCTTGGCCGCCAGTCCATCGCTGCCAGCAGACTTATTGCTCTTAAGCTGCTTGATGGCGTTGGCAATCTCATCCAGAGATGGTGGGGGCACCTCGTCGTCTGCACCGATGCTGTCGCTGTTGCTACTGTTGTGCTGCTGCTGTGGAGGGTGCCTTGTTTTGCCAGGTGTCCTTCGAAGTAGTACTTCCACCTTTTGATCACCTCCCGCTCGTCCGTCAGGAGATTTCCTTCCGTATCCCGGCACATTGCGGTTTTAGGAGCAAATCCGCCCCGTGCCTCCTTTAATCTCCTGTAAAACAAGCGGGTATCCCCCGACTGAGAAGTATATAGTACCAGTACTCACATACGCCTCTGAGACATCGACACTGTCCAAATCTGACGAAATCCTTCTTAGCCGCATTCGAGAGGAAGATGCTCAGAAGGATACCTGGCCCCATAGGCCCCAACTAAAGTTGCAAGATAGCGTGGAGGCGCTCGCTTTTTAGGCCGGGATAACGGACTGGCAGACGAAGAAGCGAGACCGTGAGCGGTTTCGGACACTCCTGTGGTTGGCCTGAGGTTGTAGCGCCGGATAAGTAAAGTAAGTATGCGACAAAACCTCATCTGCGAGTGTATTGGACAGTCCACCATTTATCGTGATAAATTCGCAACGAATTCAAAGAGTCCCTTAGGCTAAATATCTTCTTCTATTTGGCGTAATATATTCTACGCGGACATGCCTGCCTATAATGGCTTTCGAGAATTATTCAATACCACCCAGCCGTATAATCTCATCAGTCCTTGGTACAGGACGAACGGTCCGTTCCATATGAGGCTTGAACCCATGACGGGCATGAAGTTAAGTCGTACGAGTTCATCGCCGACTCCTACTACGGGACCGCCCTTAAATACCTAGGGGTTATTTTTGACCAGTGGTTTCCAACCTGTGGTCCACGGGTCGCTTTCCTGCCACCGGATGATTGACGTTCAACTGTACATGATGTTTTCAACTGCATATCCCACTGCTCGAGTTGCGTTGCCATCCATAGGATTTCGAATGATACCTCTGCCATTGGTGCTCAGCGCGATAGGGCGAACGAGGAAAATCCGTTCGTTGCTTACGATTTTGTGTTGCCGTAGTTATGCCGTAGTTCCTGTACAAATCCTGTATAACATATTTTTTCTTACATGAATGAATGGGGCATTTTCTGACAGTTTAGTTGTTCACTGCTACAAAAGATCCAAAGTCACCCAAATCGGTAGTCGCCCCTGACACTGCACCCCGCCACAAATCTATTGGTTCATCAAACACCAGCTGAACTTGTTCAGCAAAAATACTACAACCATCATTCAACCAGCGGTTTTCAACCGGTAGTGAATTCCTCTCAAGGGGGGATTTATGTTCAAAATTTAGCTAAATACCATGGATTGCCACGCTCTCCCCACACTCATGAACTTGGGAGTGGGGAATGAAATCCTATACGCACCCTAAATGGGGAGAAAAGCAGGAAAAAGGTTCTAAACCACTGATCTACACCGACTTCGCTGGTTGCAGAAGTTATTTGCTTTGATTATCACAGCTGACGAAGGTCTACGCAGAGTTAATCCCCCAACGTGATCTTCACGGGCAGTGTAAGTGTCCTTGTCGTAAGCAATATCCTTATAAGCAATAATACCGAATTCTTCACCCCCAAGTCACCTTCTGCTGAATGCCTAGTCGCACAGGTATTCACGGAAACGAAATAACAGATTGACTACCCAACGCTGGGCGCGATATCCCGGCCTGCTTCAATAACACCCTGTCGTGCCGTGACTTCATTCGCCTTAGCAAACCATCATCGCCAAAAGTTAGAACGGCTATTGGGTTAACACTACAAGAATATAAACAAATGAATAAACCTACCCAAATAGTTCTTCGTTCGTTAATTTGTACTGTCATTTGTTCGTCCGGCGCGTTCATTCGTTCGTTTTCTCGTTCGTCCGTTTTCTGTTGATTCATTCGATTGTCCAAGCGACGGGACGGTTTGCAAAAGCCCAATCTATGCAGTATACAGTTTATTTATTATATAATTTGAGCAGTTCATAAAACCTGCCTTATTAGATCATATTTCGTTCGTCTGTTTTGTTTGTTGTAGCAAAAATGCATGGATTTGAAAAATGAAAATAAAAGTAGTTACTGCTATGCATGTTGCCCGGCCTATGATGTTCATAGTTCATTCGTTCACTCGATCGTCCAATTGATTTGCTCCTGTCGTCTCGACGTCGAGTTGATGAATTTTGTGTGTTCATTTGTATGGAAAAGTTCACTTTGGAGTTCATTTTCTCGACTCGAATCGAATCGAGTTCAGAATGGAATACGCCTCTATGTCTCTTAAAGATGAAGATCTCTCTAAGGTGAACATTCTGTAAGATGCATACGCGATTTGGCAGCCGAAATTCTCTAAGATAAATTTTTGAACGACAGTTCACAAAAATATTGGTCCAAGGATGCCAGGTTTTTTCGGCGGTTTCTTGGAAACGTCATAGCAACAACTTCATTTTGTTGAAAAAAAAACCTCATCACTACCTCTCCCCACTAGTGTAGTGAGAGCTTGGCTTTCAATGACTTATTGGTACCATAGCAGGATAGTCAAGTCCTACACGTATGGGGACACGGTCTATTCGGAGCTTGAACCCACGCCGGGCATGTGTTGTTGAGTCGTACGAGTTGACGACTGTATCATCAGACCGGCCCAAAATGACCACTAGCACACTATGAAAAAGAAAAATTTCTTTCAAAAAAACAATCAAAGCAATCCGCACATAAGGCACGTTATTTAGGTAAGATACTAAATGATTCTGTATTTTGTTCCATTTTCTCATAGTTGCGTTATGCGCTCTTCCTGTCCGCGATCATCCTCATCATCGATCTTTCTCATTGCAGTGTTTAAAATGATTTTTTCTCCTTTTCCAATTCTTTCAATGCACTTCAACACGCTCCACAGTTTACCAGTGCGTCTCCATTGTTTTGGCTTCCCGCCCCCATACTACTGCTGCTGCTACTTCGTCGCTGCTAATGATGAGATATGTATGTATAATTAAAAATATTGCTCTAACAATGGAGTGAGACGG
Source organism: Anopheles merus (assembly GCF_017562075.2). Lineage (NCBI taxonomy): Eukaryota > Metazoa > Arthropoda > Insecta > Diptera > Culicidae > Anopheles > Anopheles merus. The sequence goes on from NC_054082.1 coordinate 54,005,828, forward strand.
TAATTATAATATTCGCAACTATATATATATATATATATATTCGGTAACTGATACTCGTAACTCCGTTCCGTTTCGGCTGTCGTTTCCTTTCGCCTGGCGCAACCCTCCCTCCTTCTTCTAGTGCATGTAACAGTTCAGATTTTCCACTTTCCAACATATCTGCTTTTTGTTTGTATGTCTATATGTATATATTTTGTTTTGTGTTAAAATATCATTGAACCATGATGTAACCGTTCATGGTTTTGCTGATTCGAAATAATAATATTTCGGTAAGAATTAAAATCGAACATAATCAAAATAAAGCTGTACTTCGTAGGTTTGATGTAATGTGATTGATTCCTTGAAGTGAACATGGGAATAAACCGGCAATTACTCCATCTCTCGCGTGTTCGCCATAGCATCGTTGAATGATGAGAGGATTTCAGTTGCAGAACGAAAACTGCCCTAACATGTCTAATTCCAGGGAGGTTCTAATTTTTGCTGTTGCTTTTTTACCATCGTTTCATTAGTTTATCGTTTTACGCACTAGGAGTATTGGAAGAGAAATTGGAAGGAAATAACTAGGGGGAGAATTACGCTACAGTTCTATATCTACCTCCAATTTTACTTCCCACCGTTTGTGTACTGCTTTAGTAAGTACTACTTATTTTCCATTAATTTGCTTACCCCCCCTCCCCCTTCACTCGATCATACTCCTCATCGTTCCGCCGATCGTTGACGACCGTTATCGTGCGCGGTTGGCTCCGGTTTTCACCATCGAGGAAAATTGTCATAAAATCTCTAATGTTAACTCTATCTCCCGTATAATTCCTTTTTTTGTTGTTGTTTGGCTGTTGTTATTATGTTTTGCAATCCATTCAAGGGCGGCACTGTTTGTGCTTTCGGTTGCTGTACGCTTTCACATTTCAGTTTGTGATTGGCCGTCTGGTTGTTATTCGCTATTCCACTGTTTTGTTGTCTGTGTGCTGTATGTACCCCGTCGTCGGTAGTAACTCGCTAAATAGTTTTGTTTGTTTGTTTGTTTTTCTGTACGCTCTCCGTTCGATCCTTGTTGAGCTATGCTAACAAATTGTCGACAGACTAGAAGACTTTCCGGTTTCAGTTTACAATAATTATTATTCGATTTACGTAACCTGTTTCTCAAAGGAATGGCTCACTGCATGAAAATAAATAAAAAATATGTGTATGATTAGTTTAAAAAAATCTATCATTTAAAACTACCCCTCCCACCGAACGATCTTCCCTTTTGTTTTTTTGGTAGGTCACAATTTTTATGAAGCAGACCGCTCTTGGGTAGTTAGTTAAGTATGGCAAAACCGAAATCGCGTACGTTACATACGCACATACGATTATCATTTTAGATATACAGTTGGACACAAAAGGTGCGACTGATTAATGTTTCGTTGGAAAATATATATACGTATAGAAAAAACATTTCACATCTATCTTTAACCATTATTCTTTTGTCCGGTTTGGAAATTCCTATCCATCGAAGGAATGCGAGTTATCTTCTGACAAAACGTTATTTGCCCACCAGGTCTAACAGCTGGCCGTTACGTTGCATTAGTTTTCGTCTAGTTTTAATATACCTCTTCAGTTGCCTCTATAATAATATCATTTTGTTTACTTTTTTACTCTTCTGTTACAATATAGGTCATAAGTATTTCTATTCCATTTATGTATGTATATATATCTATATATGTATATATTTATAAGTATTATTAAGCGTCATTGATTTGTTTCCTCCAAATTCTCCATCTTCATATAATGCGGCCAGCCCCACTCCCCAGGCTCTACCAACAACGTGCCTGGCCCTGCGCACAGGCTGCACCTTCGCTCCCTTTTCCACTTTTCGGTATGGGATTTAAGGAAACAGTGTCCCCGGTTTGGCCTTTCGACGTTATTCTTCGGTATAAGTAGTAAGGTTTATGGTGAATTTGGCTACTTGCTTTCAATTTAATTTTCATTTGGCACTAACATTATATATGTATGGAATGTACTGTGTTCATCTACTTAGTGTAATGCGCTTCAGTATATTTTAATTTTCAAATGTGTGTGTGTGTGTGTGTGTGTGTGTGTGTGTGTGTGTGTGTAAGTAGTTGTAATCGTGTGTTTGTTATCTGTTTTCCGTGTAGGATTGAATCATTTTGGCTATAGAGAGGGAGATATTGTTCCTAATGATAAATATTAATATATTTAGGTTACGTTAATGATCTGGTACACGTGGTAATGCACTATCCCCTTTCTCCCCTTGCTAGAATGGTACAAAATAACTGGATTTCAGTTACACTTTCTATTACATCGTACTAGCGCTAGACGCTTCCACCACCACCCTATGGAACGGGATCGAGATCGATCTTCACGTAATTTTTTCTTCTGCTTTTTGCGAACTATTACTCATTTACAAAGTGGTTTTACAAGAGCACAACTGCTACACACAATCACCATCGCATTGCTCTCTATATATTCTATCGATTATTAAGAAATGTGTGTGTTATATAAAAAGCATTCAATTATTTAACGAATCATCCATCCATCAGACGATCCTTCCCGATCGGATATGATGGTGTCTGGTCAGTTTTTATCGAGCGAATAGAAGAAGAAAGAAACGTATAAACAACGATGATTTAAGACTAGGGCAAAATGTTCCACAAGATCATGTATACTGATCGATCGACAAATATGCTTTGTTTGTTTTGTTTTGTATGTGTGTGTTGGTAACGCAATAAAGAACGACATCTGTTTGTTTCTAGATTAAATGTTGACCGATCATTATTCCCTTAACGATCAACAGGCTTTATAAAATATTCCACCCACTGTTTTCGGACGATCGAGTGATCGAGCCGCATGGAAAGGTACGTTTGTTTAATAATGCCCTTTGTAAAGTGTTTTTGTTTGTTTTGTTAGCGTTTAGAATAAAAACGTCCAAGCGTGATTGTTTCTTTATGTATTGACACGGTTTTTGCTTCCACAGCAATATCCCTTTTCATATCATATCGCACAACCCATAGAGGAGGACATTAGCGCATTATAAGGACGAGGCGACCGAGAGCCGACATGTAATTATAAAAGCCCGCGGTGCGTGTATTTTGGGCAGGCATTTAATTGGTTTGGTGATGACAGAACAGTGCACAGTGCTGTCTGCATCTCAATACGATTCCAGTTTGAACGGTGCAACCTTATTGCAACCTTCTCGGACACCCAGTTCTTTGCCCAAACGCCAAATATCATTGCTTTTTACTCTGGTGTAACTATTGAGAGGAACAAAGGCATATACTGCACAGAACAGAATATGAACAACATACCGGTACGATTAGAAATCTACACGTTCTGAACACGCACACATACATACACACAAAAATACCGCTACGGTGATTACAGTTACTAATCAATTTAACAGGTAAGGCTCTAGAGACAGGACGAAAACTATTATCAAAATAGTTCTCCTATCGGTTCAACGCTAATCACTGTGCGTGTGTAAAAAACTAGCTTATGGGTCCCGTACATAGTTTTACAAAACGTAGGAATTGTTAACATATCACGATCACGGCGACGACTGCGACGGCGACGACGGCGATAGCCACTTAAACTGTGTTTTATCAGGGATATACACATTAACAAATCTACTATCTACTTTAGTGATTCATTGAGTTGTTAATTTGACGAACGTTTCCCATTCATTGCTATGTCTTACAGGTGTTCGGGGCCCTCTGTTGGGCCAATCGATTCAACTGTCTATACCGCATAACTGGAGTATTGAGTGGACAAACTAATTACGTACGATTGAGCTGTTTGGCGCGTAAGACAGACCTTTGAAACGTATGCCACTATAGACAGTTGAATCGAATGTCCCGATTTGTCCCGCACACACACACACACACACCCACATCTAACGATTCGATTTTCCTAAACATTCTAATCTCGGTTTGTTACTTTCGCGATTGTTTGCCTTTCAGCTAATGTTGCCATCGTGCAGCGGATGGATGGCTATGAGCATTTTGCACTCATCGGTACACCTACACGATAAAACACGTCGCTATAAACGTCTCAGTAAAATCGTACAAGGAAACTTCAACTAACATCAACTGTGCTGCCCCTGGACATATATCCGTCCGTGGCGTGTGCTTCATTTGTTGCCTGTTTGCTGCTGTTAACGCTCAACGCATCTATCCCACTAGCGTCGCAACCACATAGCATAGACAGGGCAGATATTGTTTTGTAAATTCGATCGCCTTGCTAAATCACTATTCTCATTTCAAACTACCATTCTAACGCAATTGCCATTCACATTAGAAAGTATTAGTATAAAAACACACATACGCACCCAATCGTATTTGTTCTTGTCCTGCTGCGGTGACTGCTAGTCCTTGGCACACAATACGACAAAACTTGCCGGGAGGTTCTGTCTGCTTCGTGAACAAAACAAACGATTCTCCTGTGACACGTGATGCGGTGACGGAGAAATATCGAAAGAGTTATAGTGTTAGAACTGCGGCTAATGAAGCTAAAGTTTTACGTGTCAGGGTGGGAAAAGAGAGTTGGTTTCCTCCCGGTCGAAATTCTAACAGTTTTGTTTTTAGTTTGCTGACATTCAATGGTAAGATCTAGGGATGTTAACTACTAATAGATAAAGAATTGCTTTGCTACCGCGGTCCACAAGGATAACCAATACATCAGATTGGTATAGCCAAATTTGGTTTGCTTTTGGTTTGCTAATTGATTAATTCCTTTCTGCCACACGCACACACTTGCACATACTTTATCGTGTCTTTCCCGGTTTCGTGTTTCTATGTCTCAAAAAACGGAGCCTACGCAAATTCGAGACCCCGGACCCCAAACTCCATACCGTCGTCGTCTGTGTAGCTGTCGACCACCAGCAGGGAACGTCGCCGAGAGCGACATTCCACGAGAGCCGTCTGTGCCGGTGGGGAGGCGTTTTGTTACACGATCACCTCCATCCGGTTACCCTTGCGCGTGACGCGCGTCTGATTGTACGGATTGTCTACCAGGCCACCGCACTTGAAGGTGAATATGACCGTCTGTCCTCCGAAGTTAGCCTCGAAACTAAAACGAAACCGAATCTGTTAAGCAAGGCGGGGCGCATCCCGCAACAACAATACTTACTCGGTACTGATAGTTACTTCCGGTGATTTGGCAGTCGCATTCTGGATCACTAGAAACAGTTTCGTTACTATTTCGATCGAATGTGCCGTTTGGAACACAAAGTCTCCCTTCTTTTTGCCTATTTCAGACTGTGCGAAAAGAAAAACAAGAGTCATTCAGTGTGATCACATATTGTGTGCGTGCGCGCGCCATCGGGAGTGGGGCCAGAATGGCATTTATAATTATTTGATTTCAATTGCTGTTATGAGTTAAAGTGTTGTACAAGGTACAACTAGATTTTCTAGGACAAAGACAAAACAAAAACAGTACACTAAGGCATACTTATTTCTTGATCGTTCCATTACGGACTGTTTGTTTGGACAAAAGGGCTTGTCACGGCACTAATGCACTCAACATTGGTTCTTCTTTCAATTCTACATGAAAAACTACGGTTCTAACAGGACTTCGTATTGCAAATAAAGAGCAAAATTATTGGAAATCCAAAAGTAACAAACAGGACATTTGCGGTTTGGCAATGTAAGCACATTAACTATTCACAACTTAACGCTATTCGGAAATTGCGAGTGCTACAACGTTTATCCTATAACCCGAACCCGAACAGCTGTCATTGTTAGCTAACTTACCTGAAATAGACATCCGGTGGGTGATTCCGATCTATCGGACATATTCGACGAGCAATAGTTATCCTACGGGAACAGGAGGAGTTGGTTTGATGTGAGGAAAGACAGGTGATAAGGATGATCATGAAAATGAAAGGATACAATTAAGAACGAAACCATATGTTTGAAATCCGGCCAAACGGCAAGTTCTCTGGTTAGCTCTTTGCTTGAAGGGTCACAAATCACAACCAACATTCAAACCGACCAAACCGGTGCATTTAGGATGATTTTGGGGAACGTGTGCCATAATTAAGCGTCCGATACGGATGTCGGGGTAATCAAGCATAGTGGTTTTGCGCGGACAATAAATCGTGATACTTACTGCGCGGATGTGTATCACTGCAATATCATCGAAGTACGGACTGAGCGACATGCGGTATATCTCCGACGCCGGGATACGGTACTTAATCTGCATCGTTTTCTGATCCAGCAGGAGCATTGAGTTCGTCGAGATGACCAACAATATGGGAATGAACTGTTCGAATATGTTCAGATACAGTAATTACAGCTCGGCGGATAATTTGCAGCGTTTCTAGTGCATCCACTTACCTTGCCACTGCTTCGTGCAATCTTATTGATGATGTCTGCAAACACGACGTACTGATCGTTGTGCTCACAGCTGACCCGCTTCCACTGAATGTTCTGTCGCAGCCGTATGTAATCGCCATGAAACGGATGGGCTACACTGCGCGGGTACGAAACTTTGCGATCCTTGAATATGATGCTTGCGGTAACCTTTTCGCGCATACGATTTCGAGCTGGTTGGTCGAACGATTTGCGATACTTGTAGCATCGCCAGCGATGAAAAATCGTGCGCAGCAGCTGGGATGTCTCCGCTAGGAACGTTGGTGCCGACGGCCAATCATGGCAGATCGGGCTCATGTTATCATGCGGTAGACGCAGCAACAGTGTCAACAGAAATTCGCGCGTCTGTTGGAGGAAAAAATGTACCGATTGCGTCAATGGGTTATGCTGCGTGTACGAATCAGTGTTAAATGTTTGGATCTCGGTTTTGTATTCTTACTTTAAGCAGCACAAAAAATCTTCCAATCACTTGTACTGCCCACAGTGCCTGCTTCCGAAACTCGACGAGTCGTATTTTTTCTCGTTCCTACAAAAAAAAAAAAGGAATACCGTCGAACGGATGCTATGGTTACTAAACCCCGCGACATGATCCTTTGTCTTGTGCAACTCACTCTCCAGGTACGCCAGTAGCTCGCAATGATTAGTTGGCTGTGGCGTAGCGTCAGGAACCGTTTTCGCTTTGTGTAGCAGCGGTACGTTTTCTGTATCAATATGGCCAACTCGTTCAGCCGCACTTTACGAAACTCGTCCAGTTCGTACACCGTGCGGGGACTGCGAATGAAAACCTTCTTGCGGCCAATGGTAAACTCAGCTCCGGGCAACGGTACACTGCGTATGATCAGCGCCACACCATCTACGATCGTCCCGGTGAAATGGGGCCAAGTGTACTGGCAAAGCAGCTTATATCGTGCCAAGAATCTGGCGTGCACCATATTGAAACAATGCCCATTGCGCCACAGATTTATCAGCGGCATTAGACTAGCAAAACAAGAGTGGGAAAGGGTAAAATGTGATTTAATAAATGCATCTCACGATTGAAAAAATAAAAAATAAACACACTCACCAAAGGTAGCGCACTTGATGCTGCACCAACCCTAGCTCGAACATTTTCGCCTGTTTTAGTTCGTTGGGTTTGATGCAGAAGATGTAATGGTTTGAACGCTGTTCGAGCAGTTTCAACAGCGTCTGCAGCGAGGTTCGTAGGTTGTTGCTTAAGCTCGATGGTTTGCGATTCGAGTGGCGCTTCGGGTTTCCTTCCGGAAAGAGGCACGAAGCGATTAGTAGATCGCTCTGAAACAAGCAGCTGCTAATGTGTCTCGGCAACAGGTCCAGGTTTTTCTCGATGAACCCGTTTGTCGTGTACACAACGGGACCCTCAAAATGGCGCACTCTGAGCAAGACAAGAGAACATACCCCAAATAGTACGATGCTATCGAAGATTGGTGTGCGCGTAACGCAGCAAACGCAGCTACTTACTGGAAACAATTAGAAGGCAGTGATGCATCTCGTGCGAGAAAGTTTGTGTGACCAGCACAGCACTGATGGAGTCGCGTGAGCAGGAGCCCATCATTGACGACCTGCGGCTCATCGAGCAGGTGCAGTATGCCGAAACAAGGTTTGTCGATCAGCTCGCAGATCGGAGAATTGTCAAAGAAATCGATCCGTATCCAGTCCAGCCCTTCATTCACGTACAAATCCTGCTGGTGTTTTAGGACGCTCTTAATGAAATGCTAAAACAAATTAACAAGAAAAACGGATTGCTTCCATGAGTGACGTCGTTGGCATGAGATTCTTGGTAGCGTACCTGTTGCAGTCGTTCGTTGCAGTAGTTGATAGCGAACTGATCAAATGTGTTCTTTTCCAGCGCTTCGAAACCGTAAAAATCCAGCAGACCGATTGTTTTCCCTCGACTCCCGACCGTCCCACTGGTCTTGAGCTTCAGGGCGTCGTTCACCCGGGAAACGATCCATGTGAACAGCCGTCCGTACAGTGTGCGGCATAGGGTGAACTTGATGCGAGATGCGTAGCTGGCATCGATTTCTGTTCCATCCGGTTCGAGCTGTGCCCAGTTGTCGCCCAACCGCGTTAAACAGTTGAAGAGCATTTGATTATCCAACTGCAGCAGTTGAGCAATTTCGTCCAGTTCTGTAAATTTACTATGATTTAATAGAAGGAGTAAAAGGCAAGCAAACCAGTCGTCCCGTACCATACTCGTTGGAGATTTCGCAACCCTCGCTACCGTCAATGTTGGTGGTTGGAATGAATGTCAGGTTGCCCAGCTTGAGCACTACGGCTAAAATAGTGAATATCGAAAAGATCTCGTCCTGACCGAAGCCCAATATTTCCAGCGAACGCTAAGGCACAAAAAGGCGTTAAAATAACTGCTGTTGTACTATCAACGATCTTTGCTCACCTTGGTGAAAGTAAAATTCGTTCGATCGTCTTCGTTTGCGAAGGTATTTTTCAACAGTTCATACTTATCGATGTTTCGTTGCAATTTAAGTGATTCTGCAAGGGTAATATAGAATCCGCATTAATTGGAGACGTTGCTTTACGTAAACTTTCCCAACCGTCTACTTACTGAGCAGTTGAATGTCGGCACCGGAGAGTAGTTGGTAGAAGATGTGAAAGTTTCTCTCCCCAGAAGCGCGTGTGGTAACACGAGACTGAAATGCAAAAGTAAAAGAAAAAAATAAATTACTGTACGAAGCCAAAACAATGGATTACAAGCACATGGTTTGAAATATAAGTTTAAATTAAAATACCTTTTCCAACATGTCTTTAAGAGTGTACGCGTTGTAGGAGAATCACAAAGCGAATGTAAATTTCAAAATTGATCATACAATGGTAAACATGTTTGGCATACTTACATAATGTTAAATGTCCCCCGACAGGATCGCCCTTGTAATCGAACTCGATGTCAAAGAATTTACCCTGAAATGGTCGATGAAAAGTGATTACAGCGCCTGCTACGTCACTACGATCGAGGTGTTCGTTCTGCACTTACAAAGCGGCTCGAGTTGATATTCTTCACCGTCACCGCGTTGCCCATTGCTTCGAGGAAGATTTCCGCTTGCGCGACGCGTTCGCGCATTTTTTGCAATTCTAGATCGCGAATGTAAACCTCTTTCGAGATCGATTTCAATATCTGCCGACGGTGGAATGTCGACGGCGATGTGGTCCCGTGATCGTGCGTCAATGCAATCGAGGAGGACGATTTGTGGATCGAGCGGGTGCTGTTGTTGCTGTTCTGATGGCAGCAGCGCATTAAGTTGCTGCGCTTTTGCAGCGAAGGCGACGGGGACGCTCCGCCGCACATGCGGTTCAGCTCGGCATGGCTGCTGGTACAGTTATGCTTCGGGCACGAGCCCATGGTGGTAGCCGATTTGAGCGTCGATTTGGTCGGAAATTCGTTGCCCTCCGTCGATCGGCTGATGGATTGGTTCGAGTGCTTCAAGCACTTTGGCATGGTGGCTACCGGCATAAAGCCGTAGTTGACCATCGCGGGAAGGTTTTCCGTGCTCTTGTGGTGCGAAATCAGATCGAACTCGACCGTTTTTTCGTGTGAGCATTTTTGTTGCTGTAAAAAGAACGAAGCAACAGGACAGTGATTGTAAGCGTTGTTCGATGACAGTGAACCGGACACAGATCGAAAGGGATACATACTCTCGATGAGTTGTACTTCATGATACTGTCCAGTCGGCCACCGGACGGGGCGGCACTTTCAAACGATGACCCAACGCGACTGATTGTGGAATGCTTCGGTGTCGATTGTCTCGAGTTTGGATTGGAGCCGCGTAGAGAAAAGATGGGCGCCCGGCTGCGCCGCATCTCCGACAGCTGTGTTAGGAAGTGTACTATCATGTGTGAGGATTCCGTTTTGCCTGAACCGCATTCTCCCGCCATTATAATGCATTGGTCTTCATTGTAGTTCAGGAGAAACTGATGCGCCGAATTCGCCAAAGCAAATCTGTCACATTGGAATTGGGCGGGGTGGTGGGGTGTGGTTAGCGGGTAGAGGTTGGTGTGACTATTTATCTATTCACTTACATGTGTGGCGGCAACTGAAAGAGGCTCTTGGTAGCATATTTGCGAACCTGGTCCGGGTTGTAGATCTGCAGTGGTTTGTACGGATTCAGGGCAACTAGAAACGTCCCTATGTAGGTCTGTGACAGAAATTAAATAATAATAATAATAAAAAATAGATTATCGCGCCTTCTTCCGTGGATAGGCACTTTGTGGTTTGCTTACATAGATCAAATCCCGTTTATAGCGCTGGTGAAGGTTATTGATGAAGCTCTCCTCGGAGAGATTCTCCAGCAGCACCGAATCCCAGCTGCCAATTTCCTGCTCCATGTTGGGTATTTTCCCAGCATCCGTTTTAGCGCTTTTCCGCATTAACCGCAATTCCTACTTGAAAATCGGAATCGGTGTGAAAATCGGCAAGGCCGCTAATCGGACCACTAATCGGTACACTAATGCATCGGTCTCTATCTTGCACAGGCAGCAGCATCCATCGCAGCATGCCAAGGGCGCCGATTACATGATGCACATTAATTCCTTTTCCATGCCCCTAACTTCGTAACACGAGCTGTCAGTAGGCGTTGCTGGCGTGGTGGGGTTTTCTTTGGTGGAAAAGGAACAGTTCAATTCCCTTACCTCGGATTGATTTATCCTAATTCGATCTACCTCGGAAACGTTTGCAAATGGTTCCATACACTTAACTTCACTAGAAATGCTTTAATAGAGATATTTTACAACGCTTCTTGCACACTGCTGGCTCAACTGCTTTGTTATTCGTAGGTAAAGCTTGTATGAAGGAAAACATCATCTCAATGCACAGCAGCTCATTTGCAACACTTTTCGTTTTCTTATTTCTCACTAGCAAAAACCACAGGAAATCCGTAAACAATAACACAATTACACACGGACACACATTAAAGAGTAAGTGGGCAACTTTGGCGAAGGCAATTTTACATTCTGCACCGAGCGCAGAATGGTGAACGAAAACGAACGGAGCAAGTTGGAAAACCCTCACTGTCCAACTTTTTTTTCCTTCTGCCTCTCCCCATGCGTTCGAAATTTTCCTCCCCACTATATTGACATTTTTCCGACTGAGATAACGTGTGCAGTACTAGATCTCTGATAAGGCGATTCGGAGAAGCGAAGGGAACCAAAAAGTTTAGCTGTTATGTGTAATAACATCATTTTTAAATTTTTGATCCACATAATATAAGGTATCGCACTTTTTAGGGTACATATTCTGAAAAATAAATATTTCAGTGTGTATTTTGTAGAAAAGCTAAATTCCACCAGTGACGGCCACCTTACGTATGCACACCTTGTCTCTGTGTCAGCTGTCATAACAACGCCAAGCACGGTGTCGGAAGGGGAAAAAGGCAAACACATTCTACACGAAAAGATCAGCAATGCTGCCGAGCGCAAAATTGGTACGAAAAAAAAAACAATTTTAGCACTAATATTGAGTGAAATGAAACATCCTAACGTTGTCGTTTTTAGGTTGCGCATCTTGCCTTGGCGAGACGATGCCTGCACACTACAGCAAGCGTGGCAAAATCACAGTCAGGTCGGTACAAGATATCACCGAAAGGGGACCGTCCTCTTACGTATGAAATGGCAAATCCTCCGCATCAGATAGCGCATCGGAAAGCATGGAACTCGTGGAACACTTGTAAGCACCGGTAAGAAGAACCAGCTCGCAACCCGCGCACTCACGGGTTCATCTATTTTGCAGCCAATCTAGAAGGTGAACTGCGTCCATCGCAAACCATGCTGGAGGACGATTTCATTCGCCGGTTCATGGCGGGCACCTGGCACGGCCTGGTGTTGTCCGAAGTGATCATCAAGCGGCAGCACAATCATGTGCGTATAGCAGCGATCATTAGCCGGTCGATTCCGGCAAGGAAAATGTACTTCCTGATTGGTTACTGCGAGGAGCTGCTCGCGTACTGGTTGCAGTGTCCGGTTACGCTCGAGCTGCAGACTACCGATGATAGGAAGGATGTAATCTTTAAGTACATCTAAATGGCCAAATGTTAGTTTGCGCAATGTTAGTATAATAGGCCACAAAACACGGAAGCATGATTGTAGCATGTAAATAAGATAAAAGAAGACTAAATACTACGAAAAAGGCACACAAAAGGAGATATTTTTAATTATTCATTTATTATTCTTCTCTTGTCGTTTTCTTTGTTTTTCTTTTTCGGGGAGTTTGTGTTTCGTTTGGGTCGTTCGTCCACTTTCACTATGCTTCGACATTCAAATTAACCTCCACAATCCGTCACCTGACTCCACGATTCCTTCTACGACCACGTCTTTGTATGTGTGTGTTTCTATTGTGATTTGCCAGATGTCCATAGTACACGATGCACACGCTGCCAATTAATCTCTAAACAATGAAATGTTCAATTTCGATAATAGTGCAATGACGGTCCTTGCTCACTTCTCGTCCTGCACCAGAGTACGAGGAGCTTATGAGATGTGTAAGTAGTTTGATTGATTAAAAATGAGCTAAAACATAAATCATCGTTAGCGGCATTGGCTGCGTTTGTCTTAGAACGGAAACCCAAAACATTTAGAATTATGCGATAAAGAGCATCAAATACGCGTGTAGTTTGTGATTTTGTATCGTAGTAATGGGATAGCTTCCCCCAGAGTAATTACCTACACGCTTTTCCATAATAGTTTTGTTAATTTAATGTTTCCGTCCGCTGACTGTGGGTGTGTATGTGTATGTGTGTGTGTGCATAATCTATACAATTGGATTGCACTGTTTAAAAACAAACCCGGCATGCAATCAACGTTCGATGTGTTACTACGATCGTGTGAGGATCTACAATCATGTGCGTTTAGAGTTCGTTTATCTTTCTTTTTTGGGGAAATCCCAAACAATGCCTGCTTCGCATAGGGTGAGTGTTCTTCTTACTCAAAAATGAAAGTTCCTCAATAACGGATGATCGTGTTCTTATAGAAATGACAACATAATTCGCAACGCAACGTGTTCAATTACATGGCTCACTCGGATCAGAATTGCATGCGCATAATATGATCTTCAAAACACGTTACTGTAGGCGCATTCGAAATGGTTGTACAAATTTCCCTACGTGATGATAGTCGCGTATAAAAAAGAAGTTGTTGATGAGCGTGATAGATTTTACAGTTACTTGCGATCGTGTTTAAAACATATCTTTATCAACTGTCTCTCCAGTTCATACGGGAGTTTTTTTTTTGTTAAAGCATACCATTTGCGTCAGTTTTGTTTTTCATTCATAATCGATAACGCGGTCACATAACTCGGCACACATAAATGCCGGATAGATGTATCGGGGCTTTGGAACATACGCTTACGGATCATGATGATGTTCGCTACCTGTACAAAAGCGAATCACTGAGAAGTGAATCGCACACGATTAAAAAACGTTATTTTTCACTTGCCGTATTCCTTTCTTGATTAATTTTCTTTGCTTTCGGTTCAATTTTAAACTTCTTTTGTGATTGTTGCTTCTATTTCATGTGGTACGCTACGCTTGATGTTTTTAAGGTGTAATTTTCAAGACAATTTTACTGATTATTTTCGTTTTCTAGTGAGGAATCAGACCATTGCTCAATTGAATAGCCGTTTATCAACACGTTTACGTCGCTTGTTTTCTACGTAAAGATCGTTTGGCGTAAGTGAATTGCATTCCGTTTGTCCCTTCTGTTCTCTGTTGTTGCCTTTGTACTCTTATTGTTACCAACACATGAATGGTTTGTGTGTGGAAAGCTAGGAGAATTCTCATATAAACATTACCTAGCTTGAATAATGCTTATGTTCGATGCATTCATGTTCCATAAAAAAAAGTTTCGCTATTTTATGTACCGCTCTGATTGATCTATGTTTCGTTTATCGACTTATGTTGAATCGTTTTTGTTGGCTTGTTATTTTGGTTATCCTTGCAACAGTGGAGCAGTTCCGCCGGAGGAGAAGCACGATCTTTTGCCCTCCACTCCAACGGATTGGAATATGCACTCTTTCATCATTTTCATTAGGTGTTGTTTTTATTACTTCTATAATCCTGGCCTTAAAATGCTACGGATATACGTTTCTACAATTTTACCTTCACTTTCGCCTTCTGACTACTTTCATTTCCTTTCTCTGTCTACCTCTAACAACCGTTCTGCAAATGGTCGTATACATCCGGCTCCACAGTTCTTTACAATTGCATCTCTCTCTCTCTCGATTGGATGTTGTTCTTCGCAAAAGATCACTCTCTAAATTCTCACATCACTTACGCACTTATCCAGGCAAGGCGTATGCTTTTTTTTCTTCTTTTTGGGTGGTATTTTCCATGGATATTTTCTAAAAACGGAAGATTTATCTCACGAGCTACTTAAAAAAAACTCAAAACAGACAAACAGTCCTACACATACATGATAGCACAATCTCTTTGTTCGTATGTAATAAGAATTAACATGATACAAATCACCAGATGAAAAAAATTGCTCGGACAAAAATGCATTATGATCCCGTTGAAAGCTTGAGTTGAAGAGCGATTGAAAGGGGGTTTTACTTAAAATAAACAAAAGATAAAGCTTTTCCCGTTAGAAATTACAATGTTGGCTAACCAAATAAAAAATAACCCTTCATCGTATAT
This sequence comes from Anopheles merus, assembly GCF_017562075.2. NCBI lineage: Eukaryota > Metazoa > Arthropoda > Insecta > Diptera > Culicidae > Anopheles > Anopheles merus. The sequence continues at coordinate 54,020,850 of NC_054082.1, forward strand.
GTACCAAAAATAAAGTGCTTTTAATGAAGAGGAAAAATCACTATATCTTTCTTTACACACACTGCTCATGTTGTGTTCTGCAAAATTGATCCTGATGGTTCTTGTCTCGGCTTTAAGCGGTTGTGAAGAATATGAAACGGTGGAGAAAAACTAATAAAAATCCTTTCTAACTTTATCTGAAAAATATACTTTCAAAATAGAAAGGAGGATATGACGAAAATAGTAAAACGCATCGAGCATCCAGGAGATCGGCTTGTTTCATGGTGTTTCCCAAGCCGTGCAGGTGGATTGAGGAAAATAGAGATAGTTGGTAATTTCTGAGGCTGTTGCGTTACCGTGACGTAAAACCGCCCCGATATGCTACGAAATAGCATTGCTTTGCAGTGGTGCGCTTCATTCGTTTCGTTTAAAGCTGAGATTCGAACCTTTTTTGTTTGTTTGTTGTCATACTGTAGTTTTTCTCTCTGTGCAGGTTTGCATTTCTATTCTTATCATTTTCGTCATTCTGTACATTCTGGTTTAGTATTTAGTAGTAGAGTCTTTGATTTTTTCATTGTTTTCATTATCTCACATCATCTTGTATGCATTTTCCATTCACGGGTGTAGATTGATGGTAGCGATGCTATGTAGATCGTTTTCCCCAAATGTTTTGAGAGACATACTTCACTTGTTCACGATGCGATCTTGCTTTGTTGCCGTGTGTATGAAAGAGTTTTGCACAATTGTTCCGTAGCTTACTTGCTTCTTCGGTTGTTTAAAATCGCCTTTATATATCATGCTGTTGTTATATGTTTGCCTTTACTATTGTCCCTTGTTTTTTCCACTGCTATTACATTACCCGCTATTTACTAGTTTGCGTCCATTTTCTTGCATTTTCATCTCTGTATGTAGTTCCTTGCCGTAGTGGCTGCGCTGTATTGCATAACGTTAAACTACCATTTTGCAGCTTTTTGTTTCCTTCATCTCCATTCCTTTATCTCCCAAACTGTGCGCCGTTTCTGCCGTTTTGTCATTTTTTTCGAGCACACAGTCACTGTTTTCGCAATTCAGTATCAATAACTGCATATCAGTATCAATATAGATGCGCGCGAGTGCAATGTGTACGAGTGTTTCTGCTTAATGTACAATTAATTAATGCCTTTTGGCGATCGGCGGCGGTCTGGTGTAATGCGTGTGCGCACACGCGCTGCATGTGTCCGCCAATCGTGACACAGCACTTTTCACTGTTATTGCAAAGAGGTGATGATGAATAATGTCTGCAGTTCACGAATGTGTCTGCACAATGGTGATTCGATGAGGAAATTGTCTTGATCTTAGTGTCTGCCATTGTGACAAGTGCTTTCTCCGGCTTTGCTTCATACACTACGGTTTGTTTCATAGTGTCGTTACCTCCTCACTTTGCTGTTGGTTGCGTGCAAGAGGGGCGGAGAGTACCATGATGTTTCCTGCTGGGGGTTGAGTTTTTGTGATTGGTGGTGCTGGTATGTGTTCGCGGCGGAGGTCGTACTATGCAGTCAGTTTTGCACGATGTCACATTCTGTCTGCCAAGGCGCTAATACATTGCTCTACCGAGCTTTATTGCTACCTTCGACCGATCAACCCGTTCGGCTGGGCGCCCGCCGTTGGCATATGGATTAGCTCGAGCTCGACTAGCAGCGGGAAGTGATCGGACGGTATGTGCGGATGGGGGCAACCGACCACCTTGTTATCCCGCAACCATTCGGGCGAGATCGGACCGAGCAGCCCGAGCGGCACCATGCCCTGCTTCGAGTAGAATATGTAATCGATAATACCTTTAAATTCGAATGTATAATTTGTATATGGCATTATATCTTCACTGTACGCTGACGCTAGCTTAAAGGAATGAGTAAATTCATTTGGTGTATCACAATTTGATATACGCTGCAGGCAGGATTTGTAGCCCAGCTCCTTGAAATCTTGATGGTCCATTGATACACGTCCGGCACTTAGAAATTCAATCACACCCGAGTCTGGCAGCGAGTTAAAGTCACCGCACAGCACCAGCTGTACGTTATTTACATCGAACTTGTGTCCCGGCCGGAAGCTCAGCCCAGCTTCGTCCAGTATTGTCTTGAGCTCGTTGCTCAGCATCATCGTCTGGATGAGCTTCACGTCGCAGAACTCCGGATCCCAGTGGATGTGCGCGGTGCACACTAGAATCGGTTGCGATATTTGGGCCGCCTCTGACGACACACTCTCCCATGCACCTTCCTTCACCTTAAGCAGCGCAGCTAGTCCGATGTTGTCCTTGGGCATCACGCGGTTGAGCATGTTATCCGATCCTTCCGCGTTAGCCATAGCTAACTGGTTGAATTCGACTAAATGCTCTTTGATCAGGGTAAACCTAGGGAAGCAGATAAGAAGTTTAATAAACAAAACATGGTGTCTACCCAACGCCAGATGGTTTATGCACTTACTTTGCAGAGCGGAAGAAGATCGCGCAACCGTCGACGTACTTTCGGTCCGCCTCCGACATGGTTTTAGCACGCGATTTAGGTGAAAAAATGCCCTCATAACCGTCGTTCTTCAGCTCGGGCTTGAAGAAGTTAAAGAACTGATCAGTTTCCACCTCTTGCAGACTGATAATATCCGCCGCATAATGTCGTATTTCGTCAAGAATAGCCTGCAAGAGATTGCGTGAAAGTTTAGTATGGAGTATATTCATGTTACAGTATATTGACCACAATGCCTTTACCTTTTTCCTATACTCCCAACTCAATGCCCAGCTGGGACAGTAGCCATACATTTGTCGCGTCGCATACTTATCGCATAACACGTTGTAGCACATGACGGTGAATATACCTGGGTTAAGAAACGAAACAGTTGTTATTGCAGACATGAGAAGATGCGTGTAAATCGTAACATATTGAAATGTTCTACTTACATGCACCCCGGTTGCGATTCGGTCTGGCTAGCGGGATCCAGGGTCGTTGAGGTGGAGGAGCTACCGTAACTGGAATTACAAAAAGGCAACAACAAAAAAGCATATTAATCATATTGACCCATTTGAGTTTTTTTAGTTTTATTAATAATTTAGCAACTAAATGTGTTGCCACGTACATTCCTCCATGTTCACAACGTCACAAACGTAGGTTATAAATTGTTGACAGCGGAAGTTTAACGCTTGTCTTACATCTATGAACGCTGAAAACCTATAATGATGAATACTCAAAAGCCTAACACCAATTCTAGATTTTATAGTTGTGAGCAATTTCCTGGTAAATAATTAGCACAGTGCTTGAAAATAAATATTTTTCGTGAAATAAATTATTCGTTTCAGTTTGTTCTACTAATTGGATGATTATTAATCCTGTCCGTTGGTGATCGTGTGTTGATCGTTTGCTTTGTGGTCTAGTGTACAAAAGCGAAATGAACAATATTGTTTGATTCCTAGCAATATTTTTGTGTGCTTTGGCGGAGTGTTAAGTTAAGGCGTGAAGAAAACGATCGGGTAATGAATATTTTTCGAAATCACACATTAGCCATTCGGTGGCAGCTAAGCCAAAGTGCTCCATTCAACATTAGACATTCAAACAAAACGGATCGTCGTGCTAGCAAGAAGTTATCTATATCAACGGCACATATTAAACACTAGAATGGGTAGAATGGGCGGAAAATAAGTTGTTAAAATTAAAGCATACAACAATAGGGGCATTGGGAGGCAATCGTAGGCTTTTGCGCTTCCCGTCACGCCTCTGTCTCTTACTCACTGGCAACGGAGCATGAGCGGTGAAAAGAAAATAGCAGGAAATGTTACTCAACCCCTTACGACAACTGATGTTTTCCCGGTTTTAGAATTGTTCCAGGAAACTAATACAGCCCCATGCCACGTTTGAGGTGGCAGACAGAAATAATCTTCCCTTGACGTAAAATCTGCGTAGGATGATGGTCCGGGACGCTGTGTTGTCGCAAAATGCTGATGATGGGTCAAATAGCATACGGCGCAGAAGGGAACTTACGTTGGCGGATATATCTTTTTCTATGACATTTCTTTGTCTTCTTAAACGTTGACTTGTATGGAACTGTGTTTGTCGCAATTGGTTGCTAAGGTGTGTGACTGAGCGTACCCATGCACGGCGGCCCACGATTAGCTCTAGTAACACACTTTCTGGTGTCAGGGTGATCGCCCTCGGACAAATTAGAATGGCGAAGTTTTGGACGCTATGCTGAACGAAGACACATATGTGCTTAAATTGTTTTATTTGTGATTTGTTCCAGACTTTTTAAATGCTACAAATGTTCCACCGAGCAACCGGACGATTAGTACGCAGGTGCTACTCGCAGGTTGCCATCCCTATACCACCCACAGGTACATGTCAACAACCTGTGATCGTACAGACCGTGATTGTTCTCCTTGTAGCGCGCAATCGTTTACCACGTCGTAAAAAAGCTATCCATTGGTGTGGCTGCTACTACTTCGCATCACTTAAAGTCGCTTTTCTCGAAACGCAAATCACCACATGCTCAGCTGCTGCTGTAGATATACGAGCGGAAGATAATTTATTGATATAGGCGTTGTTCAAAATAAACCATAAAACAAAAATGCATCATGCACACCTTATGCACTTTCACAATGTGTTAAATGCGTTTGCTGCAGGCTTCGTGTGTGGTGGTAGTGGTGGTGTTAAGTGTAATCCATGGTTTTCGATCTTATCATGTTTGTTCCTCCACGCTGCTGCTATGCACCGTGATTTTCTGCATCAAAGTGGCTTTCCAGGTAAGGGATATAAATCTTGCCATAACTAGCTAATCGAAATATACTGAATAGCTCGAAAACAATGGAACATCAGGTGTGATAAAAAAGGGATCATCTAAAGTTTTAGCCACGGTAGTTGATAGGCGTGCTTCGTGTAGTTTGTCGCAGCGTGCCAATAGTAGTACATGTCATAACAATACGCATGCAAAACTAGTCCATGAAATTTATCATTGTGTCTTTAGGATAAGATGTGTACCAACCAAGGAAAAATGAAAACTAAACAAAAAATTATTGAGTTTTCATGAAATCTACCTATCGTTTTTTTAAAAATGGTGACCACTGGAGAGTATATTTCTTTGACAGATATTGAACCCAAGAGGTCAAGCAATTAGCTTTTCATGCTTCGATGCGATGACTAGTGGCGATTGGAAGGCGGCGCGCGGCTTGTAGTCAGCAAGGGTAGTCAGCTAACCACCACCGCGTTTCAGAACTGGGTCGCTCTGCACTAATAACCCCGAGCCTAATAAATCAACCAGAAGAGATGCATCTTGATAGGCGACGGAACGGAAATAGTGGCGTATAGAAATGGGTTAAGTTGTTCTGGGCTTCAAAATCTGAGCAACACAGAGAGCCAAGCCAGGAAGTGCGCCGCACACTCTGTTACCGACCACAATAACCACGAGGAATTGCAACCGTGTGTTGGCGGAACCAGCCGCTTTGAAAATGTCCAATGAACAAAAAACGGAGCAAGAACAAAAAAACAAACAACAAATTGCCAAGATTAGCTTTATTGCCAGTGACAACACGCCAGGCAGGAGAGGAGGGAATGTCCTCCTAGCCTGGCCAAGTGGAGCTGGCATTGGCTTATTCCGTTACATAGCCCTTACCTCGGTGGTTTTGTACAAATAGGATGACATAGGGAAAAGGTTAGTGAATTGCTGTCTCGAGATAAGCTTCAGTCCGTGAGACTTTGGCTCCGGGGACCCGTCGACAGACAGCCACCGGAAGGTTTTAAGAGAGTGTCATTTGTCGCCTGAGATCATGTTTGTTTCGTCCCGCGTAACAAGTAGCTTGTGGTTGTTTTTCTGTTCTGTTACGAAGCACTAACATGGGTTTGTTTACGCTCTAACAGCAAATTGTGGGACAGACTCGTATCAAGGTAAACTCGGATGGCTTTCCTTTTCGAGAGGAAAAACTCTTACAAAGGATCGGGTGCAGGGGATGAACCACGTAGGGAGGGAAGAAAGAATAAAAAAAAACCTTAGCAATATTAGACTTTAATTGGCAGGTAAAGCGTAGCGCATGCAATGAAGTGGTTCAGAGTGGGAAATACAACTAGAAACTCTGTTGCAATCGGAGTGTTTGCTGGGCGGCACACCTAAACACGCGGTAGTTGGTATTCCATCACGCTCGCGGCACGGTAGGGACACCGCACCCACCCACAGGAACGCTTGCCGGTAGGCTTGACGGATAACATCATTGCGCTTGCCGGTAATTAACGTGATGCTTCTGCTTAGCGAACCAATCAGATAAATAAATAAATCGGGTTTTGGAGCTGCAGGGGCTGCCGGGTGGTAGTGCTTGGGAGTACTCAAAACGAAAATTGTTCATAAAACAAACCCAAGTCTCGATACAACCCACCCAGTACTAACCAACAGAAACAGAAAGAAGAAACAGGTAGAAAAAATAAGCAAACCCCACAACAAGAATGTGTTGTCTAAGGGTTATGCAAAAAAAAAAGAAGGTGTGACGATGTTGGTGCTGTTCCATGTGCCATGTTGAAATCAACCCCTTAAAGAGGAGAATGGTAAGCAATTCATGCAACCGATGGTTCAGTAGAAGTAAAGTGCATCCAGCTAGTTGATCGTTTCTAAAAGTCGAGCATCCTTTCTCGATTTTGCACAACCCGTGCAATGGTTGAAAAACACGGAAGAACCAAACCACTGCCCGGCACGATCAAATCAGGCATGGAATGAAGGGCTAGGCGTGAAATAGATACGATAGCTCGAGCAGTTAATCGGTAGCAATCCTTCGTACCTTGTAACAAGTCGGGCTCTACGCGATTTTGCAAGGTGTGACTACTACCAAGATAAACAGCATTACAATTATCATACACTGGGGTAAATAAATGCAATTTGCTTCACACGTGGTGAAAACAACAATCAAAGAAACAAAACATTCAGAACTTAGTTCAGAGTAATAGCATCAATACAATACGAAATATTTGCGTTATTTTTTATCATCCACCAAGAGAAGAATTTTAAGGAGGATTCTGAAGGAATATTTGTGTTTATATATAGTGAAATGATTTTTTTTTATTAAATTTTAAATTATAAGTGATTCCTCAAATATATAATTAATTCCCGCATCCGTGCTCTCTAACTGGATTCGTCCTAAACTGTTCTCTCCACACACCTTTCCCATCCCTCAATTCTCCTTCCCTAGTTTTAAGTAAAAATTGTAAAGCCCAGTAAGGCAAACAATAAAGAAATAAAGAATAATAATAATAATAATAATAATAATAATAATAATAATAATAATATTTTAAGCGTTTTCATGAAGTGACATTTGGGTAGTCTTTGTCCAGAGACTTCTGCTAGTGTTCTCATTTTTTAGCAAATTTAGCTACGTTTTCATGCACGTTGCAACCACGCACACTCTCGTCGAGCATAAAAAACTGTCTTTAAAATTAAAAAGATACTAGAGTGCTTTATAGCTTAATTGATGGTGGACATGAAATGAATCACTCTCGCCATCCATTCTGGTTTACACCAGTGCCGCCCATCGTTGAGTACATTCGCGTATTACCCATTATTCGCACCTTTAAGTGCACGATTTCACACTGCAAAAATGGGTGTACGGAGGAAGCAGAGGAGATCCTGCTGGGTGGCATTCCTACTCAAAAAGAGCGCCGGTAATGAGTTGGCATACCTTGCTGTTTCGCATTTCCTGGAGAAGGAAGGGATCAATTCATTTTACAATTTTCGTCGAGAGTGACACCACACCACAACGGAATAAGAATGCATCCCTCCGTCGGTGTGTTTGAAAAGGCGTGGGCCGAACACGTTCGATGCCTTTTTCTTCAAAGCTGTGCATGAGTAGTACTATAAACTAGCTTTTTATTTGTGTAAATTATTCTCATGGCAAATATTCTACGCAATTTTACTGCCCAATCGTTTTACAGTTGTAGAGATAATATCGACGATTTTACAAGTTTGATTATTAAAGAAAGATATAAATAATATATTTTGTGTCGTAAACTTATCAGGTGAATACAATCTGCACATAATTTTAGACAACGTCATGCTATAAGTTCAACTATCAACTAATGGAATGAACCATTTGCCTTTATTTAACTGTCCGCAATAATTCAATCCTTCATTATTGTACATACTTGAGCTTTATAGAAAACAAAATGAGCCATCGTAGAGCACCGCATGTTTACTTGCTGTATTTCAACAAAGCTTTTTAAACATACGGGACATGAATAATTCCGAGAGAGAAACGAATTGAATTGTTGGTTAAAATCCTCGTACTCGTACTATTTGGTGGTGATAACATTTAGCGTTTTCTACTAAATCCCCAATTCTTCAACATTCGTTGCTTGCCGAGAGTGCACACCGAGAGTGAAATCAGCTTGGGAAAATCTCCCAAGGCAGCAGCAGGCAAAAGCAACTGTGCTGTGGGTAACATCCGGATTTACTGAAAAAAGTGCACCGAAGTGAAAATTGGGCCAGCGAAAATGATCCGCAAAATCGCGTATCCGATTACTCATTTATTTATTTATGTACTTGCTTGTTGATCGCATTTTGCCATTTTCCAGCTGGCTGATTGGCTTCGGTGAAAGCCTTGCCGCAGCACGGCGAAAGAGCTTGAGAAGAAAGACAAAGCCGTACTATAAGCTAGTTACACATTTTGATTCCAGGCCGATGATTATGAGGCGAAGGTGTCACTCGGCGAACTCTTCCAAGCGCCGTCTATACACTTACTTACTTTGGGGAACAGGACAGGTGTTAGAATTGTATGCAGAGCAAAACAATCTTCTCAATCTCACCTTCTCAATCTCACCTTCAAGACAGAGGTGCAGAGAAGGAGAAGAAAAGACCGGTAAGAAAATGAGAAGTGCAGCGTCGTCGTTCAAGGCAAAATCTAAATAAAAATCTCGAAACATCTGCAAACACACTGAACGTGGCTGCGATGCTTTAAAATAAACTCAACTGACTTTCATCTTTGCCAATGCTTAGCATCAACATAAGCATAGCCACAGAAACGGCGTGTTGCTGCAGGGGATAGGAGAGGCGAGGAGTTTGATAGACGGGGCACAATAGCGTCAAAATGGCTAAAGGCCGCGAACTGAATGATATTACAGAGCAAGAAACTTTCTTTCTGTCGTACGTTCTATTATTCCTTCACGTTAAGCTTACCCGTTGGGCAATTCAGGTGTAAACTAACACAGGCTACAACGGAGAAGAAATCTCAACCATCCCGCAAACAGAACCAACTGTTGAGGCGAGAAACATGGGCGAAAATTATGATGTTTGCATATTCCTCTAATCTTCATCTTAATGCTCCTCTACATGATCCTTCTTTGGTTCTCGCATTTCTTATGGCGCACAAGAGAAATCAATCTAAATCATAGAAAGCGCGGTTGGATGACGGTTTGTACCGGATGTTGTTGCCTTAGTTGCTTAATGCGCGCCTTCGGAGCGATGGCAATAATAACCAGCAGTATGCTATGACCACCTCCAGGGCCACAGGTGACCTCCACAACAAGGCACAGAGTTTTCTCAACGTAAACTGCATTACTTCGCTCAAGTAAGTCGCGGTGCTGGCTAATCATCATCTCCTTACCTCGAAAAGGTGCGCTGTTGTGAAACCTTCTTCAATTTATATGTCTTCAAATATTATAAGCCGTTTAAAGTGCTAAATTATCTGTGATCCATCGCTTTAAGGAACAATCCGTAGTCTATTGATTGTATTGATGCGTTTTTTATCGAGCCGGTGTGCTTTTTTGCAGTTTTTAGGCCACTATACGCCACTAACTGACAGAAACTCCAATGATAAAAGTTCAACATTCCTATTTGATATATTGCAACGAAAGACATAACGATCAAACGCCTTGTTATTCAGTAATCCAGATCACATAAGGGACAAGGTCAAATTTTATTAACCACAGATCAGCTCATTACCGCAAATTACATCAACGATGAATCTAAGCTTCATTTGAGTCTCCAATACCCCTATGTAACAGCAGCATTTGTATTGAGGCGATCGGACCATCATTAGTGTTGCAAATTTTGGAATTCTCCTTTATACGCTGCTTTAACTAGCCTTCGGTATTGAACGGATGGTACAGTGAATTTACAAGTTATAGTGTGCTAACAAGATGATTAATCAATCCATACATCTCTGTAACATCACTAAAGTATCTAACGGAAACACGGAAATATCAGCCTTATATTTCGAATCCAATTCATTGTGTCGGACATGTTATTCGTTTTCTACAGTTTTTCGATGAGTGGTGGGGGATGGGTCAAGCAGATTGCACTTTACGATGCATGCACATTTTGATAAACAAAAAGCAAATTAGAAACTTTACGCGGACGAGTGAAGCCATTATATTTGCATTCATCAATCAATCGTAATCGAGTTACTCAAATATTGCTTATACAAAAACATTCTAACAGAATATTTTTATAAAAAGTTTTGTTGATTTGTTTAACTATGATCACACTAGTATGTTTATTTTATACTTCAAGTATCGCATATTTAAAGTTTGTTCTCAAAGTGTTCTGGATATTCTTTCAATTCTGATGAATCTTGTATTGTATACGAGTATTTTGTAATTATTGTATTCGCATTCTAGCAATGCCAAACATCCACAGACAATCCATTGTATTTAAGTCATCACTACTACTTTTGCTACTCCACATAAGCTGTAAATAACTAATAAGATTCAATTGCTGCATTTATAGCTACACTGTCTTGCCAATTAGAGATGTTGTTTTGAAATGAAAAAAAAAACCCTTCATAAATGTAAAACATTAGTAGCTACCACAGTTGTGAGGATCATTAGCATATATTCATTCATACAGTGCACAGTTATCAGGAACAGATTCTGACAGTGGCTTTAAGTGCAGCCGTGTAAATCAAGAAACGATGCGAACAATATGACACGACTGGCTACTTGGTAGCGCAATACACGCATCATACAAAATAATATATTCAGCACGAGTAAAATACAATATTCGTAGTTCTGGAAGGCTTTAAGATAATAAAAGTCATTTATTAAATTTATTGACATTAAACAAATGCTTCACTGGTTACGCAAATCGATCTGTTTAGCAATAAAAGTTTGCTGAAAAGCAAATTGAACAGCATGGAAATAAGTTATGCAGAGTCATCCTGTTACTACCAACAAAACACATAACACATAAGAAGATATAATTCTTGTGATTTATAACTCTATTTAGAAGTAAAATCAGCTAATCCACTATCAACACTTCATTAACACGGAGACCATGTTCAATAAGATCCCATCACTAGCAAAATACGATTAATTATATCTCGTTAAAAAACACCGGGATCCATCCAGCAATCGTATGTTTGTTGTTAGTTTATACCCCGTAAATGCGATACTAAATGGCTTCGCTGACACCTGAACGATAAAATCTTTTCGAGCTAAGAAATGGAAAACGATTGTTCTGCCTTTTGCTCCTAAAAGAGCAGTTTACCTGCGTTTGATTTCGCTTTTCATTGTAAAGAAAAGAGAAGGGTTTAATGCGATCTGTTCCTGCTGTGTTAGCTGAAATCTTGTAAAGCTTTTCGCTAATGATTTGGATACATAAATCTCTCTCTCTCTATCTCTCTCTCTCTCTCTCTCTCCTCTCTCTCTCTCTCTCTCTCTCCCTCTCTCTCTCCCTCTCTCTCTCTCCTCTATCTCTCTCTCTTTCTCTCTTTTATTCAGGAGAAAAGCTCAAATCGTGTTGCTATTCGTATCCTCGTAATGAGTGCAAATTTCCTATTTACAATGCTTTTTGTGATAGAAAAGCAAGCCAGAGCAGGTAATAACCTAAGTTGCATAAAACCCAAATTGCCCTCGAAACGAACCTCTAAAGTTCGACACTAGAAAGACGATCGTATAGAAAGGCTATCAAACTAGCCAGCCAAATGGTTCGTAATGTTATTCATGCTACAAGTATCGTTAGAACTATTCTACCACCACCTTTTCATTCCTAGCTTTTCTCGGCAGCATGAATTCTCTGGAACTTGCTATAATCTGACAAGCAGCCTCCAATTTCAAGCAAGCACTTTTGACTGACTCTTGGGTCAAGATTTTATGTGTGCCGTCAAGTTGTTATGCTAGTCTCTTTTAAATTTGCCGAAACTAACCGGTAGACATTTAATTTCTCCACTTTATGTTCATTCCTTAGAACATAGCTCAATCGTAAATCCACGTTCTGACAAGAAATGAAAAAGATATTAACGTCAACAAACCGAGATCATGTACTCTGCTGTGGCGCACGGCTACAGGGATAGTCTAAAAGATTAAAATTCTTGCAAATAAATATCACATTCATTTCTCAGAAAACAAATTCGCTATCTATCCGGAAATATTCTGTTTTTAATTAATTATTCTATTAAGATCAATTGATGTTCAATCAATAACGCTTGTGCCGTAGGGTTGGTGACATCTTATAAACTGTAAGGCAAATGTGCAGAGTCAAAGATGTTTTCTAATCGCCCTAAACATAGCAGTTTTATCTTTATTTACCTTCATTTATCCCTTCCCTATTTCCATCCATTATCGTTTATCTCGTGCGGCGTCTTCATCTCGCTGTTTCGGTAATTAATTTAAGACTTGTAGGATTAATTTTATGCCTTTGATGGGGTTTATTTCAATTTCCCTTCAACGGACACTGGGAACCACAATAAGTGCGTACGAGGCTACATTTCTAAGATATTCGCGATACGTCGGGGAGCGGTTTGCTTGCTCGGTCATTGAACTACGACCACGTCTTTATTCGTCTGCTTACAGGATTATTTCGACACAAATACACACACATGCACACGTAAGTTTCTGCAAAAGAGTTTGCCCAATGGATCCTGTTTGACGTGTATGTAGGAATGAGCTCGCAAAACACTCACAAATGTTACGAAGCGGAGACCATAAATAGGACAATAAAAGCAATGCGGCGTTGAACAATTTGAAACATCTTTAAGAGTTTTTCAAAAAAGGGAAGAGCGTTGCTCTGTTGACAAGGACCGTCAACGAGCTCACGATTCTATTTTTAGGTAAAAATTTCTCTTCTTTATTGGGTAATAGCATAGGATTAGTGTTACTTTGTGTAAGATTCCGTACAGCACTGTGCAGATTTTTATGTTGCGATATTAATTGCTAATGTTTTGAAAATAGCGGAAAGAAAGACATTCTCTGTGCACTGGACAATATTCTCACCTACAACTACTATTTCCAAGCTATAGTTTTTGTGAGACTAAAAAAACTCAAATCACAATAACCCTGGAAGAAAGACTTAATTAATGATAACTATCATCATATGTAGCAATTGCAAATAATCAAAAACAAGTGTTTTCCAACAGGATCGTCAATACCGTTACATACATGCAAAAACAAAACGAAGTTTCATTGAATCAAAACATGACTCTAGATTACATTGAACCTGTCTGCACGATGAATGATGGAATGGCAAAGCACTTTTTGTTTCTTTTTTGACGACTCGTAAAGAACGGACACGTTATGAATAATAAACTGCACAACCCAAGTGCAATATACACGGCCTTCCATCCTTTTTTAAAGAAGAATTTCTGCGTAATATTAAAATATTACAATCTGCGTATTATTAAAATTGCGCCGGTCTGGTGGTACAGTCGTCAACTCGTACGACTCAACAACACATGCCCGTCGTGGGTTCAAGTCCCGAATAGACCGTGCCCCCATACGTAGGACTGGCTATCCTGCTTATGGTAACAATAAGTCACTGAAAGCCAAGCCCACTTCAATAGTGGGTACACAGACAGGCCTTGACCGACAACGGTTGTTGTGCCAAAGAAGGAGAAGATTTAAATATTGCTCAATAAATTCTTCACTTGATAAAAAAGCGTCTCAATAACTCACGATACAACCAAATGTGTACTAAAAGCGTGTATGTAAATAGAACTGTTAAGGATAAATATAACAAACAAAACAGAAAGAGAAAGAAAACGAATATATCAACAACTCCGCGGAATAAATTGTAAAATCGTTCCTACATATTGCACCGCACATCATTGGATGGATTGATTGATGGCAGTACAACTTCAGCGCGAGTTTTCTAGGTCTCGTTTGCGAGGTGAATAATGACGTGCAGCGTGCAATTGATGATTCAACTAATCGTCGGCGTCGGCTCATCTCGGCGACCATCGTTGCGTTTTACTTGGAGCAGTCGCCATTAACAGCAGGACTTGCACACCTCACGACAGAGTTAAGTATCGAGCGAGAATGATGAACTCGCGCCCATCCTTTTCGGGGCTGGAGGCATGATTACAGGCGATCACAGTAATTGAGAGTCAATTACGCCTGATGATGCTTACCCTTGATGTTGAAGTTTTCTGAGTGAATTAAACACTTTACGCATGCGAGGTGGTCGTTGATCGTGATTTTTGCGAAAAAGAACGAAATAAAAAAAAAATCGGCATAATTTGCTGATCTTGTTTTTTTTTATTAGTTCAGACTATTGCTTTTCCAACAAATTTAATTGAAATCATCGTATGTACTTTTACTCAAACAAGGAATCGTTTGCCTTGATTTATGTAGATTATTTTTATAATCGTAAATTGCACCGGTTTTGCCCTGCGATGGCTGACAAGCGACGTTAACCCTCCAATTATATAATTTTTGTTCTTTACGTTCGTTCATGTTATTTCAACTATTTATGTCAATGCAGTAATGTTCTATAGATTACATTCTTTTTTTTTTAAATACAATCATAATTTACGTTATATTGATAAGATACAATAAACACTTAAAGCAATCACACTAATGATTCATTTTTACTGGTGTGTTTTAAACGATACATGCTTTACTTAGTTGTACGGATTTAATTCACCTATATTTTTATTGCCCTTTACCACACCGCCATCGCACCACCCTCACCCAAACACTGTTATCAACGATTAATTTTTATTGTCTATTGTTTTGGTATGGATGCAAAATGCACGAGTAGGTTTACATATTCCACAAAAAAATATATCGCCGATCCCGTAAACAATTGATGTGGAACGAAACAGCCAGCGGATGTGTTCGGATACGAAGTCGATTTAATTTATGAGCAAGGCGTGCCCGTTACCATCACCGTAGAAATGGGCGCAAACATTGCGCACACTCCCACTCTCACACATATTTACGCATACAATTTCATCTTTCTCTTTATTGCGGAGCAGTAGGAGAGAAAGTGACGACGAAGAAGGGATTGGGTGGTATAGAATCACATTTATCACATAACATTTTCGTCCGTTGACGTTCATCGCCTATCACATCGATGACATCTTTCGTCTATAAAAGTGCAGCCGACTCGATGTGTTATTCATCATCATCATTTGCTATCGTGCAGAACCATCTCTTGAGAGACATTCATAGGAGAAGGCTTACCTTCGGGAAAAAATACCACAGCGAAATTCTAGAAATGTTATTTGAAACCGATCAATGGCAACGCAGCAACGTATTTTCTTACTGCCTGCTATTTCATGCCTAGATCAATACTGCCCGATAACGATGGAAGCAGCAAGAAAAAGCGTTAAACATTGTTGCACCCATGTTTGGTTGCAATATTATTAGCATCAACTTGTACATTCTGATCATTCTTCATTCGTGAATCCGCCAACATACATTGATATAACAACCAGGACAATAAGCATTGCTGATATTACAACAATATTGCGGCTGTTTTGTAGCGTCTTTTCAGATCAGATAAGCACGACAACAATTTAATTATTCTGGCTGTTGTTGCAACAAAACCCCTTGTAAAAAGAAGAAGTAAAACACAACAGATACAATTAAATGTGCAACGATACCCAATGCATTTTTAAGTGCAGCTAATTAATCCTAAAGTAGCTAGCAATAAGACAGTGAACTATATTTTACGACTTTTTCCTGGTTTCACAAACTGATTGCTAGATAATCTGTCGGATTACCTAGGGTAGTGCCATAGAATTACCTAGGATTGATAGGAAAGTGACAAATAATCGTAAAAAATAATCATGTTACTAATCATCTTAATGATAAAGAAGTTGGGGATGTTGATGTCCTTTCTAGTTTATGATATCTAAAAATTGATTGACGCTCCACTGTTGCACAGCGTATCAATCACTTCAAAATTAATTTTATATTATTTATATTTACTTGCGTACACATGCAATGAAATGGTCATGCTATATTGCTTGGAAAAATATGCATGCACTTGATCACATTACATCGTTGACATTTAGCTTCGGGGTCGGTAGAAATGAAACAACCGTAGAATGAATACGCGGTACCGTTTCCAGCGGCACTAGCTAGCATTACACGCAGGACGATTCAAGGACAAACAACTTTCACGCACGTTCTTTTATCGCTCGTGCCTTATTGTATCCGATGAGGTTAGTGTTGGTTAGTGAGAACATGTGGTAGCTAAGGTATTGCACTTTGCGTGGATGAGGCAGAGAGATCTGTTGCATGGTTGCACTTAAGGCTGCAATAAGTACCGTTAGGAATGTGTAATTATGTGACGCTGCGTGCCGAGAAAATGCTTTTGACGTGAATCGATCAAATGAAGGTTAACAGGAAGGGACAAAGGTGGTGCCAGGAAAGAAGCTAGAGGTGAAAGGATAAAAGCAATTAAAAAGTGCGTTCGTTATTACCGTCTCTGCAAAGGGAGAATACTATATCATATGCCTAAAAGGAATGCTTTTTATCGTTTTTTTTATATTGCGCACTGCGTTAAAAGCAGATATAATTTATCACCGAAAACAAAACAGAGAAAATATGTTCAAATATTCAAATACTGTAGATTGTTATCTTTTTTATTAAACGTAAATCTTATGAGTCGATGTTTGAGTTAGGCGTTGAAAGTGTTATATTATAAACATTACGTACAACAGAATCATCGAAACCTATAGATGAACTAACTTTGCTGTTGTGTGATCTTGATGATAACAAAAAAAACGCAAGTCACTTGTGTAACGTTTACTCAATGGATCTTTAACAACACTGTAGCTTAGATACAACATGTATAAAAGAAAAAAAATGGAACGCACATCAATTTGGAACATTTCAATGTCACATCGAGAACAATTGAATCTTTAACGTACCCGAACCGGGGCTTCATACAAGGCGGTAATAATAAACACATAAAAAAACAATAATCAGTGAGCAGTAACCGAAAAGGAACTACAAAAATTGTGCTTTTTTACAAAAACCAAGCAAAAACAACAACAAAAACATGCGACCACTTCCACTTCCTTCACACCGCATTCTCAAGAAACTTAATATAAAGGGCCCAAACAGGCTGTCACAAGCCGAAATGAAGTTGTGCTCACGCCTGTACAATCGTTCTTTTCTGTGATGCGAAAGAAATAATACGATTGAGTGCTTTTGAGCCGATTTGGTCGTATGTAAAAACCCTTTTGCCGCACAAGCGGCGTCCAAAACGTTTGCATGAATAGTATGATGTTTCGACACAACCCACATCTTCTATGGACAGCTAAAATAACTCGCAAGTATCAGAGGAATCATGATCGTAGAATGAGATTTTTTTATTTACTTATTTTTGTTTTTTGCGTAAGTTAAAATTGGTACAACGCATTCGATACTGGATCGATTGCAGCAATTTGTGTTTACAGGACAAAAAAAAACATACAAACACCATAATATTCTCGCATCTTACGAACCATTATTCTTCTTACTTTCGCATTATTTTTTGGCTCATCAGTCAGTGTCAATTTTGGAGCGTTGAAGCATCATTCAACTCTGATTGTGTCCTGACGTGGGGTTTGCCGATAAGTGAATGATGCGCCTTCCTTTGAGGAAAATTGGATTATGGACAATTTGTTTATGAATTCAACATGATATTAAAAAAAGCCCATGTTCATAATGTGCAACGCAGCAAATAGTACATTTATTTGAATATAGATTTACCGCTTTGAACGCTTTTCAAGTTTGATTACAATTTATATCATCAAATTGCGACCAAACAGGCGCATTTCTACATACCACAAATAATGAATTTTTACCATGAGACAAATTACCTAGTTATATTGCGTTTTAATTAAAAATATGTCATGATACATTGGAGTAAAGCATTCTCCAAACGTAAGTTCTATTCTTTTTGTCTACCCAAACGACACGATCGAACATAAGTCTTGTTTAGGGTGCCCGATATGATTAATGACTAAACACAAGATGCTACCATAGTGATTAGACAAAATTTAAACGGTACTAAATTCTTTCGCAACTTCATTTTGCACACCTTGCCGCTGCAAAAGTGGGACAAACACATTTTTCATCCAATCGGCAGTCAAACAGTTCGAAAGTCTCGTGACTACGTTCCTTGGAGGGGGATGCGTTCCCAAGCGACACCAAGCGCTTGTAATAGCTTCGATTAGTCAGTGATTAGCAGGGACGGAACCGAAGAAAATTTAAAGAATCGAATAATGAATTGGAAAAATATTCCCATAAATCTATTCCCAACATGGCCAAAATGTGTGCGATTGCGATTTGTCTATGTTAAGGCCCTGATCATGTCCCACTATTAAGGAAGGGAATGGAGTCACCCGACAGTCAACACAGCATCTGGCTTTGCTGCAAATTAACACATTCTTTTGCGCGTGACCTGCCTCCAGAAAGAAGCTGAACAAGGTTATCTAGGTGGACAGGACGGAACATGAATGAGCGGTAGGTGCTAACCCAAGGGGATATCGGCTGAAATGTATGTTTCGGAGCGTGAAACGTGAAACAATAAATCATTACAATTTGCCCCTGCAGAGCGATACTCCCAAATACGCAACCTGTCTCGGATGGTAAACGAAAGTCCGTATGGTTCGATCCACTGATCGCGTATCAACCAAGTTAGACGAAGAATAAAAGAGCAATATATTAGAATCAGCAAGAGATAGAGAGAGAGAGAAAAAGACAGAGATGAAATCGAGGAGCTACAGAAACAAACACAAAACCGAAACCATATCAAATGATCTTTGTAAGCGCATTTGACAGCGATAAATGGTTTCGTCTTTTTGAAACCTTCGTACGAACTTGAATGGAGCAAGCATGATAATCAAAGGATAATGATGGATATTTTAAAGATTTTAGGGATACAAGAGAAATCGATTTTTGAGAAAAGGGCGTATAAAGGACTAGCGACCCAATTTGAATGGAATGGATTTAAGTCCCATTTTTACATGGTCGGTTGTAGTGTTTTTATTGCATTTTAATTAGTTCGAAGAAGAAGTATTCGAATTCTTTCTAATAATCATCATTAAATGAGGCAAATCAAGCAAATCGGAACATTACAAAAAATCAATGACAGTATTTATCAAAGGCAACAAAAAAATTAGATAAAATTCAGAACAATTGTGATAACAGGTAACCAGATACCAACACTAGGAAGCATATATGTTGCAGTTGCGCACAGATTTGTCCAAAGAAATACTCCTAGAGAGGGAAAGTGCTTTTTATATTGATTGTTATTGTACTAAGACTCTGTTAAGTAAAGTAATCTTCTTTTGTGACATGAAAATGGATGGCATTGTTATTGGTTCACCACTGCACAAGGAGGATCTAATTAAATTGTCGCACCATTTGATTGCCTGTGACGTTCGATAATACCATTGTCTAGCAGTAATACTTGCGCAGATCTCTTTGGCGCATTTATGTTGGAAAGCATCGAATGCAGGAAGAATAAACTTGCTATTTAAAAAGCACTGACAGACACAAGACACTTTATCTAACGTTAGTGCCCTGTACCCTTCATCTTGCTGTTCGCCCTACGTAACAACGAAACATAGAATACAAAAAGGGGAGAAAATACGTACACACAGCATTACAATGGCCAATATTCATCATCTCATGCTCCACCCCAGATACATAAATTGGTTCGCAAAAGCTTAACTACCCCCAACCGCCTTACAACCCCCTACCCCCTGTGGCCTACCGCCACAACCATAAGACACGCTCATTGCTGCTGCTAGCGGATTTCCCAAGCATGGATAGTTACAATGGCCCAGCACAGAAAACTCTCGATCGCGCACTTTCTGTCTATCTTTTCCGACGAAAAGTGAAATAGTTGTTTTCGTTAAAGTCTAATTCAACAACACCCTCTTCCATCTGCTAGTGAAAAAAAGAACGGCTAAGCGAAAGAAGCGGAAATTGTGCGGGAAATTCGTACCAATATCCCTCAAACAAGCGAGGCACCATGGAGAAAAATAATCCCGAGGGAGGTGGAACACACTGACGAACCTCGTGATGGAACGCCACAATTGTTGTGCAGTGTAAATAGTGTTTGTTTTTACTTTTCATGCCCATTTTGCCTGTGTACCTACCTCCCCTTCGCTTTAAGTACGAATTGAACTCTAAGAGAGGGATGTAATTTCACTCTTTACTTTGCTTATAACTTTTTCCCACCACCATCAGTAGACCATTTTCCGAAAACTCGGGCAACGAAAACGAAAAGAGTTCCATTTGTTTGCCCTTTTTCTCTCACGACGGCTCAGCAGACGAAGAGCGTCTCGAGACTAAAAAAAATGTCTCGATGAAAGAAAGTTCAGCGCCGGCCCTTTTACGGACGCTTGGGATCTTGCGGGCGTCTGATGCCTCCACCCCCTACGTTTGGGCTGCTTTGTTGGTCTTGTAGTGAAATTTCTACCGATTTTACTTCCGAAAGTACAATGCAAGCGATTTTTATTTGCTGTTTACAATTTCATGCCATTTTATTCGGTTCGATTTTTCATACAGCGGATTCGTACAGTTTCATTCCGAGAGGATCTACGATACGAAATCGAAACGTGAAATTGTCAATTGTGTACAAAGCAAACATGCGGCTTGCCATTTCAATGCCGTTCTGGATCGTGCACGTCAAACGATGTCGTTTCGGTGGGGCTGTTTGGTTTTCTTGTTCTTTTTCGGTATAATAATACCCCTTAGAGAAGATCGAGGTGAAGCCCTGATTCGGGCGATTGAATCCGACGTTTCGGAAAGTGATGAGTTGTTGAAATTCGCAAAAAGCGAAAAGCACGAGCAAGAAAGAACGGGTTTCTTGGTCAAGATGAATCGTGCACATAATAAGGTATTTTATGCTGCATGAGACGAGAGCCATTTTTCAACGTCGTGTTTAGAGTTCTTGGAAGAAAGGTATTATGACCGAAAATAAAAACTTCTTGCGAGCGGAAGAATTTCATTGCCACTGCTTGGTTGTGGATGTTCCAGTTTTAGTCGGTTTCCTATTTCAAATGCTTATCGAATAACGACATATCCGAATCTGGAAGGAAGGTCTACGTGGAAAATCGTATCAAATCGTTCAAAGTTCTTTAAAATATCAAAGCACTGCTTCGACATCATATATTTGAACGAGAGGTTTTATATATCTTAGTTCTAATTCAAACCAATCTATCTAGAACAAGCGCAACAAAACAGCATACGTTGAAAAGCAACGTACACGAGCATCAGAGCGGTCGTCAGAGGATCACGATCTTTTCTCGCCGTTGATGTATGAGTTCAACTGTACACGATGCTACATCAAGGCACTTGAGCATACAACACATCAATTGGCACTTTGAAACTCGACAAATTAGTCGCGGTTGATACTTTACCCTTCCTTCTCGTACTACTTCTGTTTGCATATAATTGGTTACGCTTTCATATCCGCTGTGACGGACAGCAAAGATCCTATCTAATCTAACCACATTCTTCACTGGCGGAGTTTATCCACGTAAAAAGTGGCAACAATCAAGTGCAGAGTACTATGGCGGACTATGTTTACCGAAGGCATGATAGAACCCGCATCACACGTGAAGATCGTATCTGCAGAAAACATTCATGTAAACATCTTAATAAAATCACATAACCTCACCATGCAAGCGCAGCTGGAATAGAAACGTCCTGCAATCATAGTCGAATGAAGAAGAATGTGTATGTTTACTCCGGTAAGCCAACTCCGGTGTTTGACTTGTTCGCAGTGAGTGTGGTAGAATTCATAAATTTATTTTTCTCTTTGTGCCACAATTGCGCAGTACTGTTTCATAATTAAAGAAAAAAACATATTCCAAGATTGTGATCAGTCATTTTACTTTTCATTTTCATTCTTCTCATCTTAATTGTGTTTTTTTTTGTGTTTCGTTTTCTAGCAACCGTCAGGCGAAATCACGCAGAACCTTCCTCACGCCACTATTAATCCCGTCCACAATCCCGAAGCATCACTCATTCTAATGTCTTGGTCTTTGTTTTTCAAATGAAACTGACCGAAAGAAATATGTTTGTACCATGCACGTTCTTCCAGTTCTTGATATTTTGTGATTTATGGCGTAAGGTTCCATTTCTCTAAAGATTTTTTTTGGAACCGTTTCTTTGTTATTTCCGCTGAGTTTGTGAATCTTTAGAGTGCACCATTTTTATCTGCAAACCATACAAAAATGTCCCTGACCACTGTGTGTACGAGCTAACACAAAATGTAAAACGAAAATTTATCGCCCTCTAGTCCGACTCAAGGACATTACACTCAGGTTTGGATTTGCATAATGCAGCTGTGTCAAACTCATTTCATCAGAGGGGCGCAAGTACAGATTTTCAGTGAAATTGACTTTTTGTGCTCCTCGCTTCAAATCTGGAATAGTTTCTTATTTACAAATTTGCTATGTTTTTTTTCATTGTGCACTTTTTTATTTGAAAAAAAAAAAACATTTTTAATGTACTTTTAAAGTCACGTGCATTGTTTTTATCCTTATTATTAAAATAGGACAATTCTCATTAGTCGCGTTTTAACACGTCAGTTGTGTTAGAAAATATTGCTCAACCACACTTTTTCACTGAGGTAGGGGAAGTCTACCAGCCTGTTGCGAATCTTTTTCGAGCCATCCGAGCTATCCACCGTTGGATGAATAACAACAATATTTGCCTGCAATTTTTTGACAGATCAAAAGGAAAATTATAATAAAATTAAAAACATTTATTTACATTATTTTTCGCTAATTTCCAAGTTCCAAAGGGTATATGGTGGTATCTTCTTCTTTTTTTTGCACAACAACCGCTGCCGGTCAAGGCCTGCCTTGCCTGTACCCACTAGTGAATTGGACTTGCCTTTCAGTGACTTATTGTTACCATAGCAGGATAGTCAGTCCTATGTATGGGGGCACAGTCTATTCGGGGCTTGAACCCATATGGTGGTATATTCATTTCTTATTACAAGAACCCATATTTTACGAATAATTTTGTTAAATTACGAAAATTTTATCTGGCGAAGATTTGTGGTGTGTGATTCCATAAAGATCGGCAAATCTTGTTTTGAAACTTGAAGAGAGATGATTCGCGAATTGAGGTATGGACTGGATCCATTTCTCACTGCAGATTAATCGCTCCGTGCGACAGCCGATGACTCCAACGGTTCCGAATGGCTTTAAACGGCTCTTTAGGCTTCGGACGGCACCGAACGGAACTGTTGGTTTGATTTGACCGGATTCGGAGTCGCTGTGGCTAAGATCAAAAATGGTTTTGAGCCGTGGATGCGATTCTGACAATCCATCACTAGTTGTTGCGAAGTTTCCAAGTGTGTGTATCAAGTTATTTTCATTCCTTTTTCGTTTGTAGAAGATTGACGCAAATCTATTTTTCCTTATAGAATGTGCAATCGAGTGAGCACAAAATAGTGCTAATATTCAGAATTTAATCGAAACATAATACGACTAAGTTTGTATTCAATTCAATGTTTCTTAAGGATCTCGATTGTTCTGTACGATTGTGTAGAATAAGATTATGAAATGTAATGGGTACATTCATGATTCTTCTTCTTCTTCTTTGGCTCAACAACCGATGCCGGTCAAGGCCTGCCAACACACTTGTGGGGTTGGCTTTCAGTGACTAATTGATTTCCCCCCATAGCAGGATAGTCAGTCCTACGTATGGCGGCACGGTCTATTTGGGGCTTGAACCCATGACGGGCATGTTGTTAAGTCGTACGAGTTGACGACTGTACCATGAGACCGGCACATTCATGATAGATTCGAAAAATATACCAACAAAATGATTGTTCTTGTCTGGAAAATTTTATACACTTCTACAAATAGTAATAACGGATTTTTGCTTTGCATTGCTTTTAGCAATTCTCAAAATATTCTCGCGGGCCGCATGCAGCATTGACGAGGGCCGCATGCGGCCCGCGGGCCGCCAGTTTGACATACCTGGCATAATGCATCATTAACTGAAACCACTAGTTGCAGACACAGTACATTTGTATATAATCATGGATGACATATCTTTCAACGAGGAATAACAAGAACTATGCTACAATTGACCATACATTATGGAAAAAGTTATGTATTTCCGTTACAACACATTTCAATCAAACTATCTCTATAAAAGTTGACAAAAATGTTATCATGCTCAAATAAACATAGAAGAATGTCTTTTTCGTGTAACTCGAAGGAATGATATTGAGCGAGAGAGTGGGAATGTTTAAAAATACTAACACAGGAGACTTTTACGGGAAAACTAACACAGGAGACATTTACGATATTAACCAACTGTTTTATATGGAGTTTGACAGATTCTGCCTGAAAAATATGTCAGCCTAGATTATTTCAACCTGAAAAAGACGCCGATTTTACGCAAGCATGATCAGGTTAGCTCATGACGCTCATAATTTTGTTTTTGCTGAAGGATATTACAAGAAATGTTAAAATGTGTTTGGATCGATTATTATTCGTCTTATTGTCTTAGTTCTTATTACTGTGCATCATATTATCTCAACATTTTGAACTAATTTTTGTCTAACCACGAATGAGCAATACGATCGCTTAGTACGATTTAAACAACCTTGATCATGCTGAAAACTGTTAGTGACGCAAAATGGATAATTATAACCATTCCGGCATTTCACTAGTTTCAACATGCTAGAACATGCAATGATATTAAAAACAAATTAACATAGCAGCCTCTTGTCAAGAATGCCTCTACCCTTTGCCAATGATAATGCGTTGTAGGTCATTTTAATTTCAGTGAGCATGCGTCTAAGACAAGAAACAGTAAGTTTGGAGAGTAAAAAGTTAACTCGAAAGCAGTATAAGCACGAAAGGAAGCAATAGCTCAGAAACGTGCGAAGGCACGCGCAATGATAAATCATTTCTGTATCAAAGCGCTTCTAATTGAAAATTCACGACACAAAACTGCGCGCTTGTTGATTGATTAGTTGGGCAATCCCCAGCGCTCCCTTGCTTCAAAAAGGTTCCATGTAATAGAATAGCATTCTTCCTATGTATGGAGATACTTTTCGTAGGCTAGCCAAAAAAAAACATCATTCACCATAAAAGAGATGTCAAAATGGACTCCGGCGATCATCAATAATTCTTCATGACGATACTTTCTTCGTATTTGCTTCTCTTCATGTGATTAGATTAATGATCTGCTCCCGAGAGAAATGAAAATTGCAAATAGAAAAGAAGATCATTTACCCCAACAAGAAATTTAAATAAATAAAAAAATCATCTCCACATGAAAGGATCAAGCTTTTCAACAAGTATCCGAATGGTAGTTGAATAATAGAATGAATAAATAATAAATATTATTGGGAGTGTTCAACCCACTCGTGCATTTGTATTTTTGTTGCTTAGTTGTCTTAAACTTAATAAAGATTAGAACATCACATTTTTTGTGATTATGAACATTTTATAATTATACTATTTAATTTTTCAATGAGATTTTAGCTAGGTCATTAAGTTAGGTTAATTTTTATTATTTGTTGTACGTTGTAACCATGACGAGTGCAAATTAATGCATTACAATATTTTGTATTAGTGGATTAATTAAGATTAATCGCTTCTCCATCCATCCATCAAGAAAGTAACAAAGAAACAATAGATAATATCATGTCGACTTTAGAAAGCAATGGTGACAAGGGCATAAATGACACATTACAACATTCTATGAAACTGCAGGAGCATTACCACATTGAAATAACAGAATAGCGAAACTCATGATAGACGGCAAGACAGTTGTTTATTACACCGGATAATAGTTCAGTCACCGAAATAGAACACATATAATTTGCCGTCGCGGCCGAGCTTTAAGAAATAGGTCACGTCCGCAATGTTGACATCATGATACGTAACGTGCATATCTGGCAAAAGTGGATATTTTAATGTCCTGTCATCAGAGAAATGCGATGACGGGTGATCTTGATTTTGTACTCTAATAATTTAACAACTTTTGTTTATGAAAAGAATTTTAACATAATAAAAGAAACATGATGTTTTGCGATTAGTAAAAAAAAGATCATTATTTGGAGATAATCAATTGCATCGTATTTCTAATAAGTAAATCCAGGGCGATATTGGCAATTGTAAATAAACCCAAGGTGATGTTTGTTTTTATCGGTACTTGCTAATTGTTTTTGTTAAATTGTGATCGTAAATAAAGTCTCATAGTAGGGATACAAATTATCAAACACATACCTGAAAAATATAAAAATGAAGGAGTTATCAAAATCATTTTTAAAGAAAATTAAATTGAATTCGACACTGGAAAGCTAAATGAAGTATACAAATAGTAAGAAATTTGGGTTTATGACACAACAAAACCTCAATAAACAGGGTGTGAAACCTAGGACATATGACCATATCAAACATATTATTTTCAGATACAACAATTTTAACTTAACAGAATTAACAATTTCACGCGAAAATTGCCCTCAGTAGGTAGCAGTTCAAAGAAAAATAGTATGACTCACAAGCGAGCGCGCTTTACTGCCAAAAGCGCGGATGTGCGGTGAGCTAATTTTCAACCTTCGCATAAATTATCTATGTAAATTTACTATCATTCCATTACAGTCGAAGACAAATTGGGAAGTATGTCTCATCAGATTTTTGCGTTAGCGAAACTAATACCATAGTTATATATTTTTTAGTTTCGTGCTGTCGATGAAATAAGAAACAAAACGCCCAAACCAAAGCTGCGCCTTCGTCCATTGTTTCTGATGAGTAAAACGAAAAGCCACAAGCAACTGCCGTCGGTAACTGCGGCTTTTCTTTTTATGTGATTGTTAGTGGTTCGTCGGAAATATATTAGCAGTGTCTAAAAGCCGACCAATTAGCACATTGTGCATGCATGACAAACACCACAACGTCTCCCGACTGCTACTGTCCTATGGTACGAGATTTTTTTTATTGAGCAAATTAAATTGTCGGGTGTGTGACACATGTAGGGTGAGTGACACATGATAGTGTTTGTTCAAAATTAACAGGCTTTAATTATGAAAACATGTATTCTACTACGTTCAAAATACAAAAGACAGACAAACACTGAGTAGTATACGTAAGTATTGTTGCATACGCTCTATAACCCTTCCACACATGATACACGTTATGCATGCTTTTATGACACGATCAAAATTATTCCCTTGATCTTTATAAAGTATGATCTTAAGAGTATTTTTTATTTATCCATCTCATGGGATCCCTTGGAAGTATTTTAGGAAGTGAATCTGTGGCTCGTTTTGTGTTTCTCTTTTCCATTCAGTCTTTACCGACATGGACATATTTTTGGCGCTTCGCCGCAACATTCGAATGCAAACGTGCGCTAGCTAAATGCGAACAGAATATAAATTAACACATTAGCCATTTCGAAAAGCGCCATAGTTATGAGCTGCGACCGAAAAAAAAACCATCGGCACTTCAAGTCCTGCTACCCACCCAAACGCCTGCGACATTGAAGCTAACGATAAACCCTCAAGTTCTTGACTGTGTAACCTGTTAAGGTGGTTTACGTGAACACAGAAGAAACATAAGCTTCACTTTAAACAAAAGCAGATATTGTGCCGCCATGGGTATATTGCAGCGTATGCAAAACATTTCGCATAGTTCATATCAAGTCGGAGCGCCGTTTGCTGGTTTTGTCAATAAACTGAATAAAAATTACACGTTTGAGAAAGGCTTGGTAATTTTAAAAAGCTGTTCACATCGTTTCAGCTACGTCAAGGTTTGACCTTGTCCTGATGACTACAGTATGCAAAATTGATGGGCATTCATCAAGATACAAAATGCATTAAGTGAACTAGTTTTTAGAAGAACCTTCATTCAAATATTCAGTAAGTTGTATGGTAACTTTTGATTAGCTTCACTTTAATCAAGATCATTCTAATACAGAGGATATTTCAAACCAAATCGTTAAGAGAAGCATGATATGACAACAACATTAACAACAAACAAATAAATTAATTAGTAGCTAAATTCAATACTATCTGTAAAAATTACAGTGTTTACAAAAACAAGACATGCATGACACTGATCTAATAACGTAGCTAATAAATACATGTTAACAAGAAAATTAGAAACTTGATTCGATTAGGCCTGAGGAAATACCAAGAATGCTATTTTAGTATCAAATAAGAAACGCCATCCATCTTGATCGCCAGAAACGCCATAGATCTATAACCAATAGCATCATAATACATTAACAATAACCCAGTAGTATTGGCTGCTGGCGTCATATGAGTGAAGAGTCGTGAGTGTTTTGACAACTGCCATGTGAACTACCCAAATCCATCACAGACATTGGAGCTCTTAAACCTAAACAGGGAAACTAAATCTTTTCGTTTTGGATTTGAATACAGTTCACTGGAGCGGATATACTCTAACATTTGATAGAGCAACGGTAACAAGTTCACCCGTTGTAGAAATATACATGGCTTGCTGCATCACGCATCCGATATTCATAATCTTTCCTTTAACCACGTATGACGAACGAAACGAATGCACGGGATAGCAGGTTAGGAGAACAATCAAAACCTCAAAACAACAAGAGAGCATGTGTCACTCCTAGCTTGAGGAGACCAATACCAGTTTCATTTCATTCGGAGTTTTCTTTCCGCTGAAACATGCTGATAATCGTTTGAATCGGATTTTCCTGCTCTTTCACATTTACAAGGCTTGTGACGTAAATGTGACAAAAATTCAAACAAGAAATAAACTTGAAAAAATTATCCCAAATTTAAGTCATAAAAGGGCCACAAAGACAAACGCAAATAGAAAACATTGAGAGCAAATTGTGTAGAAAAGTTAATAATTCATCATATCTCTTTCCATAAATCCATGTATGAACTAAAAAAATCTTTAGTAGAATATAGATTTATTTGTTAAGTACTTCATATTTTAAAGCAAATAAGATCGAAATACTATTACAGATGATGAATAGAATAGATTTTATTTATCCAAGATCACAAGCAAGCTAAGATACACGACGGATCTTCTCGATCGTGAAAAGTGTATTTACTGGACTACAAGATATGAAAATGTGCGAGGGTAATAATTTGTGCAGCTTGCTCTTACTTACTCATTTTTAATAAACTGTGCAAAATGTACTGTACAACTGTGCCAAAAAGGTGAAATGACACATATGTCCTCACAACGCACACCGGACATTTCGATCTGATTTACATTTGTCGCTCCTCGTTTGATCTGTAGCGTCGGACATGGAGAACCGAGCGAGCGCAATAAACGCTTCAAATAAAATACCCACAAACATGATGAAGTTACAAAGCTGATGATGGCCAAAAACTGAATGCACAAAGCAGAACAGAAAAGCACCACATGCACAATATTTTGAATGAATGCAATACACCGCAAAAACTCGTGGGTGAAACTGGGCAAATGCAAATGAAGCACCCGTTCAAGATAGCGATGGCATCACTGTATTTTGTTTTCCCTTTGCAGCACGAAAAAGAAATGACAAACGGGATGCTGTACACTACACTGCTTGCATATGAATGATTTCACAGGCGGAGAAGATCTTACCATGGTATAAAAAAAGACGAGGCAGAAAAAGGGGCCACGAAACGATATGACTTGTCCATTGAAGTCAAAAACCTTCCAGCACGCATCATCCTTGTAAGCTGTACACATTAACCAGTCTCGCTGAGGTGATGATGTTAACGAACTCGTCGGATACACTTTGTCGCCCAGTTTCGTCACCTTGCTAACGAGCGCAGAAAGCATCACGATGAACCACTGTATCTCCGTTGTAAATTATAAAATATTCCAAATCGTATGTGAAATCTTAAGGGTGAAAAGGACTAAATTCCACACTGTACAAAGGTTAAACAGCTGCGTGTTTCGCCCTCTTTGTAAGTTCTTTAATATATATTTGCTATCAAATTACCTGATCAAACATCCTAGACGACAACGGGCGAGGAATATTATGAGAAACTACAGAACATAGGTAACAAAAACTGTTTATCCTACATTTGCCGTTTGTTTCATAACTTTACTACAGCATACAACAGTATGATAAAGAAGCAATATTAATATTAATTTTATTTTAATTTTTAACCCATATGAGCAAACATGGTTTTGGGTCAAACTTTTTTGAGGGCTTAGGGCGGGTTAACTAACAGGCAGTGTATGAAGATGAGTGAAAGCGTCAAGCAATTACTTATGATAATTTTAACCCGCCCGCCAACGAGTGCCTTCTTCACTAACACTCGACAACAACGCACTCGAGCACCTGTGGGATGTTGTTTGGGTAATGGCTATCGATGCACAATGATCGTGTGACTCTCGACGCTGCGCATATTGTTAGTGCCGATTGGCGCCCAACTGACACAACATAATCGACCCACGCACTCATTGATTCTATGTGCGTTAGCTTCGCATGACACGATTATGTGTTAGTGGGCCCTTTTTTCTATCAACTATTGTCTAACGTTACGTACGAACAACCGTACGCAGCATATGTTACACACAAACAGTCATTGAAGAACTTTAGGGTATTGTGCGATTGCGGCAGGGATGTTTCTGTATAGGAAATTAACCCGTAATCAGTTATGGGCTTCTTTTAGGCATTTTTCTTTTGCATACTATCTTGCACAACATGCACGTCTACGCATAACAATACCGTACACAGTGGCACACGCTGACTTCAGAAACAATGGAACGATAAACCATGCTGGATAATCTAATGAAATAAGTTGAGGCTAATTACATTTATCTCCTATGGTATAATACTTATATTTTCTATTTATGGTTTATGTATGTTAAGTATTTAAAAGTCCAACCGTTCTAATTATTTTGGAACAATACATTTTTGCAATATATTATTGAGGTACAAGAATTATTTTTTGAATTCTTCCCATATTTCAATAAATGACACGTAAAACGATTATTGACTGAACCCTACACATTAGAACATAGTTCTACAATGGTTTTAAATGATTATAGATTGCAATGTAGAATAGAATATAGAATTGAATTTAAAATACCAAAAAACATCGTAAATCAATTTACTATACATGCACATAATTCTTAATTAAAAAAAAAACATTAATAATTCAACTGCCGTTGCGTATAACTTAACTCTACTAAACGGTAGATTTGATCAAGTTCTAGATTAGTCGTTAAAATGCATACAGTCTGATTAGCTTATCCAGTGTGCAAACGGGACTGCCTGATTGCAAAAAAGTAAGATAGAACATAAACCATGAGCCATGCCAGTTGTTGAAGTCCACCCTCGTCAAAACTAGAGCAGTAAGTTGCCAAATTCTAATCTAAATATCCTAATACGTAAGAAGGAATATGAAATAAAACGTACAGTACCGCAATGAACTCATCACCAGTAATGTACCAGATATGGGGCACGCTTGACTC
Source organism: Anopheles merus (assembly GCF_017562075.2). Classification (NCBI taxonomy): domain Eukaryota; kingdom Metazoa; phylum Arthropoda; class Insecta; order Diptera; family Culicidae; genus Anopheles; species Anopheles merus. The sequence continues at coordinate 54,052,435 of NC_054082.1, forward strand.
TCTACCTCATTCGGAAATTAAACATCAAGAGGAACAAAACGAACACGGAAACGTCATTAAACCATTGGCGAACTAATCACCGTCTTTCGACAGCAGTCAAATTCACCTGCATTAGTGGCTTTCTCGATTTCCATAACTATAACCTTTCCTCTCCGCACATGTCTATTCCGGACAACATCGATAGCGTCGACGGCAAACGAATACGAATACCAAGAACATCCAAGAAAAAAATCCACCGTAATGGTCTGCTGCCGTTTGTTGAATTCAATTAATACACTTTCCACGCCATGGTGGACATGAGCTTTGCGTTACGACACACCATCATCACAAGTAGCACCAAACTAGGAACTAGACTAAAGAAACGTTCCCAAAAACTGGCACAATCTAACAGTAGTTGCAACCTGTTGATCGACGCCAGTGACTCCCTCGCACACATCGTAGCTCGCAGATCGAGTGGATCACAAACGTTACAAATCACGTCTAACTTGGCAACGACGAACAAAGGCCAACGAGAGGTGAGTTCGCGTGGCTCAAAATAAAAAATAAAAAAAAGCTACCAAACTACTGTTATAGTTTAGGTGCGATGGTCAGTTAGGTTTTCATCGCGCTTATCGATTGCCATATTGTCTGTAATGTTTATTTCAAGCTTGGTTATAGGACAAACTCACATTTATCCTATTTCCAGAGTGCATGCTTGGTTGTTGCAAAAAAAACGTACCACGGATCGTGGTTATTTCCGTGAATCACAAGTAGTAAGTGGTGCCTTTGCTTCAAAGTGGTTAACTCTAGCGACAGTTATTCTAATGAAGCGTGCATTACGAGTATTGCAAAAAATACTGTTTCAGGAGAATTGATATTCAGATTGATCCAAAGCTATTTACAAACCGGAAAGAAACAAATCTTCACGCTAGAATGCTTCACATCACATAGCTTACTAGCATACCTACATAGTTGTTTACAGAATGATGCAAGACCAACCTATGATAGTTTGGTTGTTTGTCTTTTTGTAATTCATTTACTCCCAGCTGGAAACCCGGAATAACCTTTACCTGTTCTACTGAGATGCATTGAAACGGCGGTAAGCGGTTTTGAACATGTGATCACAAGATCATATAGATTGGCACGCGAAGCGAAGCCACTTATACCATGCAGAGAGACATCACGACTTTCGGACACTTGGGCCGCTTGCTGAACTATTTGAAATAGGATGGTGAACCACGCTGGTACCACTACTATTCTCTTGTTGGGCTTTGCTGTAGACAAAGTAGTACAAGGAAATGACGCAACATTAACACAAACACAATGTGAGGATCATTATTATTTTCAGTTAGCAGCAGACTGCTGCAAATGTCACGATTTACGTTAAATGTCAGACAGAGCGTACTGTAGGGCTATGGCTATGTAGTCGAAGAATCTTTTGAATCTATAAGTTCAACAACTGTTTTTCTTTTGCGTCACAAGGCGCAGTCTATAACAAAAAGCTTTGGTTCGATCTAAATGTAGATTAAATCATGATCGGTTATGCAGATCATATAGAATAAAAACAATCAACTCCTTTGAAAATATTTCGATACATCAATAGAGAACAAATAATATAACGCTCCGCCTTTAGCTCTTAATACAATCTTCTTCTTCTGTTAGGCCTAATGATCAGACGAACAGGGGGACGGTCCATATGAGGCTTGAACCCATGGCGGGCATGTTATTAAGTCGTACAACTTGACGCGTGTACCATGGTATTTCCCCACGCTTAACAAAATGCAATTAGTTACTTGCTACCTTTATACCTACAACTACACATATGAAGTTAAATTTTAAAAAGTTTGATTTCATTATACTTGGGGTCACTAAATTAATCTTCGATCAGCGATAAAACAAATAATGCAATTGTTCTCTCCGACCAAAATAACTTCTCTGTTACGATATTATGCAGCACCAACAAAACTGCTAGAAAAAGGTGGTCCCTTTCCACCAAACACCAGTTCGCGAATGACGCTCACTTCTTCTTGTGGGGTTCCATTAATAACGAAGAAAGTATGTACCCAATCAACAATCACTGGGCATGTCATGGATTGAAGAAATTTATCAAATCATGACCGACGGTGCGCTTTCACGAGAGCAGCAATTTACATCTCACTAAAGCGATGCCCGGGCTGAGGGTGGTTGGAGAACTCGGCAGTTAAATACTATTCCTCCACGCCAAGAGCATCTATCACACAGCGAAACCCCCTTTCATCTCAAACTACCTCTGGACATAATCTAAAGATTACTGGAAATAAGACCACCCTTTAGCCCTGCGGCACCCAGGAAATGCCATCCGCTATCCCATTTCACAACGACGAACATAATTTCAGGTGAAAGTGAAACAAGTGATGGCGGGCCACTAGCAGTCATCTTTCGATTGCAGTATGCAAATGCTCAATTTAGAGTACGCCGAAAAAAAATCACACACTGTCTATTGTACTATTTCCTTTCCATTCGATTAAAAAAGAACAGGGCAAAACAAATAACTCAACCTTCTAAACAATACCTCATCCGCCCGAACCGGTTATAATGGGTGGCTGGTTAAAATAAACGCTCGCCGAACATGGCATCAATCTTCAGCATCATACCAGGTCCAGCTTTAATGCCCTACGGTGGGATCAAAAACAAAGGCACAGATCTCTAATGCCATCATGCAGTGGAGTACGTCATAGGGCACGCACTCAACCCTGTCGCAGACCTCTATACCTTCATCATGTTTTTTTTCCTGTTGCTATCCACATTAAAGTGGTGGAGTTTTTCGAATTCCACTACCTATATGAGTGGATGCTTTTGACGCCCCAAATAAATTCGTTTTATTTGAGTGAGGAAAGTTGAAAGTTTGAAGGGCGCCATCATAAACGCTGCATCCGATTAAACCATGCGCGGGTCTTTTTTGAGTTAGATTCACTGGGATTCAGTATCACAACCAGAGCATTGTTTAATTGATATAAGCTTTTTTCTTCAACACACCGTTTTTCAAATGATGCTTTTAACAAAGATACTTTTTAAGGGTCTAGTAATTAAGGATATAATAATACTGAACCGTAAAGTTATAGTAGTTTTGACTATCAAGGACGTGTGTGTTTACATCGTTAAATCGTAGAATCGTTTACATAAAACGAACAGCACATTTCAACTACTTATATAAAAGTGGCTAAAAAGCTTGTATTTTTTTATCTTGTGTCTATATTTATCCAATACATGAATAAAAGTTTACAACATTTAGCTTTATTTCCATGATATAAATAATACTAACCAATTCAACAACCATATAACTTTAGAATAAACAAAACAAAACTGATCCACACCTCCGGTCCTAAAAAAGCCAAGCTCATTGACCACCCCCAATATACAGCTAACATCGATTAGCTTAGCCTGAGAACCTTTTATCATATTATTCTTCCTTTTTTTCGTTTTCTAGTCGTATTTTGCTATTGTTACCACAAACTCCATACGATTGATGCTTTAACGGCGGTAAGCATGCAGCGCAATGCAGTGTAAACACAAATGAAGCAATTTACCCAAGCAAATCTTTGCTGATCTGGCGGCAAACATAAAGCAACTTCAATCTAAGAATCTTTCACCGATCTGCTCTCATCGATCTATATTAGCGCAAATATTCTTTTCAAACGTCGCAACAATAGATCAGTAATATTTAATAGTAAACACAATTATGCCACTCTGGTATCCAATTCTTTGAAAGATTCAACGATTCATCTAGACATTATATTTATTTCCTCGCTTTTTCGCCTTCTCCATAACAGGACTGAAAATATATGTTGCTTTAGTTCTTCCCAACGAAATGTTCAAAAGATTTAACGCCTTTTACGCCTCGCAATCAAGCGATAAACCACCAACATTTTTCTTGAGAAAGAAGACAAGAAGAAGAACCTTCGTTTAAGATGTCTACATTATTTCGTCTAGCTCATCGGCGTTAACCATAGCTTTGCTATGAACAAACTTATAAAGGAGATGTTAACAATCGTGCTGACATCAGAGATATCGTCCGACAAGAGGGCGGAAAGGTTCTTGTTTTGTGTTGCATTACTGTTGGTAGTCTTTATACAGCATATAATATTGTATGCACAAACCAGTTGTATACACCCATTTTTTTATTTTTGATCGCACATACTGTCCATAAGCTACTTTTAACTTCTTTTTAAAACTTTTCCATTTGCTTAACTGATCTTCCTTCTTTGCAACAAACCTATTAGCAGGCCTAGCAACAGATTTAATAGTATTAAAAATGAAAGAAAAAAGATTACGACGTTCCCAGACACGATGCAGATGTTTCCAAGACATGTAATTCTTGCATGTCTGTCATCAACGATGGAAAGCAATAATTATCATTCAATATGGTATTGCAGCACAATTGCCATTTGTAACCCACATGATCCCGGCATATCCCCATCAACTTTCAACGTTACAACTTACGTCTAAAGGTTTGTTTCAATCAAGTCGGTTCCATATACACACACAAAACATTCTTCACATACATGAGAACAACCCGATACCTTGTTCTTCAGTATGCTTCTTCATTTTGGAGTTTCAATATGTAAGGGTATCACTGCAGACGATTGACTCCATGCAATACCACCAAACAAACAAAGAAAAGCTGCCGTATTCTACGTGTAAATGTTAACGACCTCACAAGTACGTGTACCTTACACTTACGCAAATATATCCGGGAGCATACCTGCATCTATTTAGTCTAATACTATCACCTGTCTTACGTAGGCGAGCTCGCGATTTATGCATCCATCGACGGGTCACAATTACCATTCAATAGCATGCATGTTAAGCGTGAAAAGTGCTGGAGAGGGGTTCCCTTCGCCACACTAGTTTATAATCGAACATTGATACATGTTCGGGAATAGCAATTCACAGTAGATTGATTTAACTTTTTGTTCTACAAAAATGTTGAAACTCTGAACACTACATAAAACATTATGATGATAGTAATTATGTTTGATGTTTAAGATTTGTTTATTCCACATCACAACACTTGAAGTTGTGTACTAAAAACTTAGCTTATTACTGGATAGAATTTTATTTATTATAAAAACGAATACAATTTATCCTAGTAATTTAATGTGCAACCAAACACAAAATGAGATTCAAATTGAAACAAAAATATGAAGAATATTTTTTATTTTCCATGCATGCAAGAAATATAATTATTTGTCTAGCCCTTTTGGATACTACACAGAGTAACATAGACTCCCTAGAATGATATTGGCGCGCCATATGAAGAATAGGCTGCTAACACCACCAAAATAGAAGACAAAATTTGAATTTTCATCTAATGGTAAATTGTTAAATGATGCTCCCAGCACGTCACGCATCTAATAAAAATGTCACCCTAACTAACCAATCTACTATTGAGTTCACCACCGGACGCACCAAAGGAAGCCACTCATAAACTGATTTCAGGGAAAGGGCGCACGAAATGAATGTATCTCAGCAGAAACTGCCTAAGTCACGGTGAAAGGCAACACAATACATCTTCACACCGACTTGGGTGAGGATGGAGGCAACCATGCTAGAGCTTAGGTGACTAGAAGCAATAGCTCCACACGTCAGAGGCAATTAATCATCCAACATAAGCCGTACCACATGTCGTTAAGAAATTTCCAACCGTTGCGGTAAATTAAAGAAAAGCTAAAAAACGCTCCAGTCTGCCAACACAATACTCACTGCACATTTCTACGTTGTTAGCTTTGTGGACGGTTCTACCAACGAGCTTTCATTGAATCGCTCTTGATGTTTCGAGCAAAACAGAACACGAATTGTTCTCATCCGTACACCAGCAGTCGAATGATACCTGACAGACGATCCAAATAATCGTCCATTACATCGCCATGGAAAGCGAAATGTCGAAATGATGGAAAGGGAAACCGCAAACATTTTCTTCACCCGTCTGTTAATAATGCTAAAGGAGCGGAAAAAACTTCCCACCCCGCCCCTTTTTGAAGCCTCTTTAGGACAGAAAAGAGAATGAAAAGAAACGCATCAACAACTCGCAGCCTCAAACCACAATCGGTTGCTAAAGGGATGACACCTTCCTCCACTGCCACGGGTAATGTTTTTGTTTTCGCCATTTGCTGCCGACAAGAGGAGAACTGGTGAACCTCATACCGGGTGGCCGGGAGAGGTTTGCACTGGGTCACTGGATAACGAGGTCAATGGCTTGCAAGACTTGATGGCAGAGTGAAAAATTATAGAACATACCTAGGCCATGCTCGCAACAGCAGCCAGCAGATGAAAAATATGAGCGATTGAAGTGAGAGCTTGCGAAACGGAGGCTACCTTACCACCTTCCAAATGCTAACGACATAAATCGACGTTGATAATAACTAGCGAAAGGGTTCATAATTTCTTCTGTCTTCTCCCGAAGCCTTCGCCAATGGGAAAGGCGCTACCTCTTTCAAGCACTTGCGCAAAATTATCACCGCATTGATCATCCGCAGCTTCATCCACAGGGGAACGCAACTGCAGGAGTGGTAGTAAACTGATGGTGAAATGGTTTCCGGCAGCTTCTTGAGATACTACTATCCGCCCGTTAAATTACCTATGCCAAACTTCCGTTCGCCACCCGCATAACACACATTCATTCATTCCACCTTTGACACGATCACAACAGAAGCTGTGAGAGAATGGAGCGATGATACGATATTACTGCGGTGGTTGTGGTAAAGCGATCCACGCCGAATGGAGGCATGGTAGAGAAAAAAGAACTATTGTGATCCCCCACCACTTGCGAGGTAGCAACATTGCGACAGAGCTGCGCAATCGAGCTAGATGCACTAATGCAGTGTAATAAAAATGAACGGTTTATGCTGCGCTGTCACAACGTTATGACAAATGGTCCGGGTCGATTATAGCGAAAAGTGAAACAAGCACCCTGCTGATCGACTCTTAAAGATTGGCAAAAGACGATCGAAGCTGTTGAAACTGGATGTTAGACATCCTTACTTATAACCGTCATATATCTTCAGCAGTTAGATGGGGTACACACAGTGTTGCAACAAGTATGTGTTTTAGTTTTTGGTTCAACTCAGTGCCATGAGATCATGGGGTGTTTAGCAAAACAGTGTTGATATTAATACAAAAGCAATACACACAGGCACCCTTTGTTGCCTGCATGTATTGCAGCATTTGCAGCAAGACTAAATATAGCAAGATATCTGCAGCAAGACTAAATGTACATTAAAATATGTAATTGAAATATCAATGCTAATGATATCAATATTTGATCTTGGTTGACAGATCGATGACTTTATCATTGACCTTACTCTGCCTCTAAATACTTAATACGCTGTCTACGGTTTAATCACACTGGCAGCTCAAATACTGTCTAGTAGCAAACCAGTTTTGCTATAGTTAGTCCTTCGTGAAAACAAAGTGGATCGATTGCAACTTTGCTTTGTTAGCCTTTGCTTAACACTTGCACTCACACTTTTCTATATTGTCTTACATGCCCTGTATTCAATGCTGTTCATTTGTAGAGAAAATGTATCCTACTGAATCCAGTTGCAACCAGTTACTCAGCAGTTATTCGTATCACGAGTGTGAGTTTACATCCCATTGGATAAGTTCCCATATTTTATTTTGTGCTGTGTTTATTGTCAGCACTAATAGCAGCAACCTGTTCACCTACCACACCAACTTGATGCTCTTTTCTACGCAAATGGAAGAAATTGTCGAGTTGAATAAAAAATCGTTAATATGCTCTCAACTAGGAATATAGAGAGTGATACCGACCATCCGCCAGTTTTTTTTTTATGAAACTGCAGGCCTTTTCACTGGGACACACTTTCCCGTGTTCCCTCGCTTCCGCGAGATGTAGATGCAAGCTAGTTTTTTTTCCTGCAAAACGTAATTCCTTGCCTTTCGTGTAGCACCTTTGCCCGAACGTGAAAGTTGTAGGCTTATCTTATGTTTCCTCCCGCTGCCTTCGCTAATTACAAGTTTTATCGCATGTGCGAAAGCGATCGGAAAGGGAAATGGTGTGAGGGGTTCCCCAGACTCAACCGAGACGTCTAGAGAAAACCCTTGAAGGAGAAAGAAAAGTAAAAAGTTCAAGACGCAACATCTAAACTAAGCCGTTGACCCGTTCCGATCGACTTTGTCCGGTTCGTCCAGACCACCACCAATCACCCGACATCGATCAATCGATCTACTCGATCACGTATCATCCCACTGGTGAGCAACGAGCACCTCAGTGGTGGTAGGTGATCTACTAAACCGATATCGATTAATTACGGTGTGGTAGGCATCGCCCGCGGACAGCCACAATACACGATCACGCCTCATCTCAACAGAAAAGCGTACCTAACTGTCAACACTTTCGAAACTAGTTTTCACTAAGGAGTAGATGTAGATCTTCTTTGTGTAAAAAAAAAACAATACAAAAAACAAAAAAAACCTTTGTGTTTTGTCAACGTAAGATGTCTTGCAAAAAATAAAACGGAATTCTATCTTTATAGTACCTTTCGCATATCTATTGTAGTAATTATTTGTAACAAAGCGATTCAATTTGCAGCAGCCCGACAATTGTAATCGTTGCATCTAGAAAAAGATTAGTGTACAACTATAGTTTGGGAAACACTCACATATTCCAAACGTGATATTGCAAGTCATGTACCAAAAAATAGGTATAACTATAAATATTAAAAGCGAATCCTAATGACCAATCTCGAGCAACTTATCAAGTTCATCTATTATAATTGCCAGGTAGACCCGTAGAAACGCCATACGACCACAAATTAAATATGGTCGTGAAATCTTAATGGAAATACTTTCTCACTTTTTGTAGGAAACTAGTTCAACTATTAAGTGGAAAAGTCCTAAACAGTCATGATCGGCTGGATATCCTTGGATTATATATATTAGCAGCCGGCAGTATGATATTCAATTCATCATCGGTACACTACGCTATAACTGATTAGTCCAGATATAAAAACTGTCTATCAACTCACTTCCTGACTTTACTAAAGAGATGGCGCATTAATAAAGTTCGATACTAAGACTACTTGGACTTGACATTCAAAACAAATCATGGTTTAGGACGTTACTACCACCAGTGACCATAGATGGTCAATCCTTAGAACTGCATATAGCAACGCGTAGCCGCGTGCTGACAGTTTCAATGCGATCAACAAAATAAGATTCCATTAGTGTGGTACTTTAATTACTCGTGACACTAAACGATGTCAAGGAAAAACCAACATCAGTCCTTGAAGAGTTCTAACATGATCAGTCCAATGATTATAATAATAATAATGAGAATTATGAACAAAAATAGGTATAACTGGTAAGTAAAAATGAACAGATGTAGTAATTAATCAAATATTGTCTAAAACATCAATCCTATTATCTTTTTTAATCCCCTGGAGCATTTTTTTTATACAAATCTATTAAACGTCTTCGTACCAAAAGTACGTGGTCGACGCATTCAAAAGCTTAGTAAAATATAAATCATAAGGCACGCTGCCATACTTTAGCAAGACCGCAAGAGAATTAAAAAATGACAGCAGCTCGTATAACAGACTAAATATTTTTATCTTTCCGTCGGTTGCTGCTGATTGAAATGATGGTTGATAATGTTAAGTCTATGGGCGGATAACTACGTTTCTGCTGGCGTACAAACGTTTGCGGCAAAACTAACAACCAATTCATTGCCGATGAATTAGTACTGTTGAACTAAAGGGTTGTGTGAGCGCGAACGGTAGAAGTCTACCACCCTTAACTACCATCGGCCTTTCTTAAGGGCCGCCTAGAGGGAAGCATCAATTTGCGCACGATTGGACTCGCGTGCGTTTGGCACGAAGTACACAGCCACATGAGAAGGAGAATTGAAGGATAGTCTCCAGCTTCTGAGCGGTGCTAAACGATCGCAAAAGATCAGCGCAAGGTGCTGCTCGAATGTTCAACCAGGAGGAGCAGAATGGGGAGGTCACTCGAACCGGTTTCGACAATCCGGACCAGCTTCTCGCAGTAACCGGATGGATGGGAACATATATAGGTGAAACCGTAATTTCAAGCATGAATTCGCTACAGCCCCTCTCCAACATCTTTTCTTGTACCGGTCAACAGACCAGACTGAAAGGGTCTATGCCGCACCTAGTCCTACGACATGGGACCAAACAAAGAAGCTATTCTCCAGTAGTTTGCTTACTTTACTCTTCAACATTTAAATTATTTCACCCTTCCAAGATTATTTATCACAAGGGAACTTTATGGTGCATCAGAAAAGCCTCTGAACTGTACGGGATTTTTTTTTTATAACAGTCAAGATTTAAAACTGAAGGCTTACGTTAGTGTGAACTTTACACAACACACAACAGGGGAACTTTGTATTCCTAACTAAACACTCCTGTACAGGGAATTCCAGTCAATGTGCTAGACAACAAACCTGTTTCAGTCTGCGATCTAAGCTTGGTGCAATGCGATCGAAAGTAAAAGGGAATCGGTCATAGCAAAACGTACGTCAATCTCCGTACACCTTTCCTATACTTCTATTTTCCGATCCAAAGCAAATTGCGAAACTAATCGCACACCATCGGTGATGTAGTGGGATAGGTTTGAAATTTCAGTCGTTTAAATCTATCCTCAGGCCAATTGATAGACGTGCTTAATGCACCTGAGTATAGTTCTAGAAATTGGCAGCATCAACTTTAGTTGCTCTTTATTTCATCGCAATAATACTAACAAAACCCAAAGCAACATTGCTTAGCTCGTTAGTATAAAAATGTCGAATTTCAAAATTATATGAACAAATATATGCCTGCATGTGGTGTCGTTCAAAGATGTTCAATATCCACGATGCTATTTTTTTATCCTTTTATCCATATTTCCCTAACCACTAAACAAAGGAACATCATGGAATGTAGAAGGACACATTACAGAGCGATCCATATATTACCAAGGTAATCCCGTTTTTTATGGATTGTATGACTGTAACTCATGTTACATCTCATGCGCTGCAATACCAACCGAAGTTTGCACTACAACACCGACATCAGCCAACACCTCTACAGGACCACAGTTCAAAGCACACAAATTTGACATCCAACGAGGCATTCTTTCAACCTTTTCGTCGCTGATGTTGCAGAGTAGCATTGCGAGCTCCAATCGCTCTCCTTCTCTCTCGGTCTACGTCATTGTATTCCACCTTCGATAGATTAGAGTTGGATGATATTTCAGTTTCCACACTTCATGCACTACATTTTGTCAGATTCTTGTATCGATATCATTCAAACTCGTGTACCAGCAGTGCTCTCCAGGATTTCGAAGCACTTTGCGGCCCAACACAACATTGAATGAAGCTGATTTTTTATTTTGCTGATGATCACTTCCTGTAGCTTCACTGAGTATTTCACGCTACATTGTGATCCTTTTTATCCACAGCCATTGTTTGATCTTCGAGAAAGATGTTTGGCGATCTTTGTGGAAGGATACAACTAGAGAGTTGGAATATATATACATATCATAGCACGCATATCTAAAATCCACAAGTCTGTAGAGCAAAAAAAGCGAAGCAATTCATTCCTTTTTGAGCTACTTAAAATTGAGCGACGTCGGGCAACGTCAAGCTTTAAATACGTTATGTGATGTGACCTGAATCGATAATTAATGTTTGCTCGACGAATTGGACACGGTTTTAGATTCGTACGGTTGAGCTTGGCTACCGAAGAAGGAGTGTACGCGTACTAAAGATTGATTTGAGCTAACCTTGAACCATACCGACACCATCATAGTAAGCAATGGAAACATAACTTAAACGAAAAGCGCTTAAGGTATCGTTGAACTAAGGGTGTAGGACAGATTGAACATACACACACATACTCGAATAGTTAGTCTGCTATGCCAGAACCAAAATACTCCTCTAATGATCACCAACGCTTCACAGCGGAGATAATGATTCTAACGATGGCGTGCATGGAATCTCAGGAAAGACTGTTTCCTCCGTCATATGAAATAATGGGTATTGATTTTAAGGCTACCACAGTCAGCAAATGCATTCTATACCACCGTGAAGGAACTATCTATCCTATTCGACTTCATGACTGAACAGTCAACTCTTTCGTGTTATAAGACTCCAAAATTCAAAGAATATTCTGAATCAATTAGGACTTCCTCTCTCATGGCTGGTCAAATATGTTTACTGATAATGACGCTAGAATGATTTTTTTTGTTCCAGGAATTTTGTAGCCATTAAGCATAACAATCCACAATAATTCAGAGCAAATAATACTTTGTGTATTTTATGCCATGAAGCTCTGTTAACATTTTTTTGTTCATCAAAATCTTAACCACTCGCATCACTTCAAATACAACCACACGCGTACTGTTTCGTTGCATACTATACAGCACGGACGAAATGCTTATAACTTTTTATCGCATGTTCACCATTATGGTCAACGACCCTTTGACCTCTTCTCGTTTTACGAAAAATCCGTTAAATCGAACCAACATACGTGCGCGTTTACAACGGTATCGTTCAAAGAAGTGCAGCCAGTGGTCAGTTTTATGATACCGAACAAAAAATTATAACCCACACCAACACAGAAGCGCTGATGCTGCTGCAGTTGTTAATCCTACCCAATCATAAAAGGCAAAAAAACATTATCCCTGTATAAGCCCAAAATGTCTGACAACCTCCCCATCCAACAGTCTCCTACCCAACCATCTGTCTGCCTTTAGGTACGCTGCATTATTTGACGTCTTCGAAGGGCTTCCCATCTTCAGATCGTATACGATGGGGCTCAGCTAACCACTGCTGTCCATGCACCCAAAGAGTGCCCTTGAAGCTTTTGTATTCATGCTCGCAATGGTCCCTGTGGAGACGTGCTTAAGAATGTAGCGAAGACCGAATACTTGCCGTGTTCGAATGCTTGCGTGTTGCAATGATATACGTATGGCAACTGTTCCTTTGGGTTTTTAGCCCTACCTTGCCGACACTACAGCGATTTTATGTACATTTTTACGCTCCGTCGGATTTCGGCAGGATGTGCATTCGAGCTACCTCGAAACGTAACGAAGCTTCATCTCTTTCTTGTCTTTTGTCCCTAATAGAGAAAGGATGAAAAAGGGTTGTTTCCAAAAAGCTCTAGCAGTTTGCAAAGAGAAGTCTTGGGGAAGATGTGTTGGGGTCATTCGCGCACAAATAACTTCGAGACGCCTCCGGTGGGTTTGTGTATCCTAAATTAAAAAAGGCAACCCAATATTGAAGCAGACAAACACCAAACACTAGTAAGAACTAGCTCAAGCAGTTTTCTGGAAGGTAAAGTTTTTCTTCTTAATATTTTTGCTTATTTCGGCCCACATTTAAAGCAGTATGATTTTTTTGTTTTTTAATCTTTGCCTAACAGACAAAAACATCATCTTTGGGTTTATTTTTCCTGAAAATTCGGTCCCTTTTCTAATACAAATAATTCAAAAAAGAGAAACAAATAGCATAAATACAAATAATTTAAACAGATGATATATCATTTAGGTCAAGCAAATATATCTTTAGAATACCACCTTTCGAAACTTATTTCTCGTTTGACTGTTTTGTTTTCCATCTTTGAGACCTTCCACAAGACTAGCTATTTTTTTTTCATGCGGAGTTTGACATGACTACAAAAAAACGACCCAAACGCCTAACGTTTTCAGCATTGATTATATCAGCCTGAAAAAAAGTTAATTAACACTGATTTGTCACATGCTCTATCAGAATAGTTCATGAATGAATGTTGCAGCATATTTGTTTTCTGGATAACGTATAGCATACATATAACATAGCGCCCAGTGAATAATGACGTGCATGTTCGAAAGTGACTTGGAAAACCATGTAAGCAAGACAAACCAACAGAAACCCAAACAGAAGAGTTTGCAACATAACAGAGGAAATAAATCGTTCAGGAAGTATTAACTAGCCTGCATAAGGGTTTCGTTTCCTAACAGTATTGACGATTTTCGCTCAATTTTTAAACAAGTGTCCCAGTAACAATCGATTGGGTGAAAATCAATTGAATAAAGTTGCAGATTGCTTCTTCAGTGAAACATTGTAAGATACAGCCTTGAAAAGAAAGCAATTCAACAGCCTTCACACATCACATATCAACAAGCTAGAGTTTTTCTGAAACATAAGTGAGAAAATATCTACAACTCCAACTCTCAAAATAAGAAAAAATATATGCCATTGTTTGTTTTCGCGTACGCAATTGAACTGCTTCGTTTATTTTTCTTCATTTCCTTCAGTTTTAGGCTCTCAAATAATTTCGCACCAACCGAAACTATCGTGTGAAAAGAAGTTTTCCAAAAAGGCCATTACCTTCAACAAACTAAAGCGTATGTTAATGTACCAACAGAAAAAATAACCCCCAACTTGGAGAATATGATTCCTTTAGTTCAAGTTGCTGTTCCTAGACAGTGACTGGGACAAAGAAATGGAAATTATAAAAAGTGAAACTATGTTCACACATTTCATTATCTCTATCGGGTTGGGGCGGGTATTCGATGCTTCCCGTGCTTCCATCCGTGCACAACATTCAATGTCTGTCCCGGGCTGAGCGAAGCCGCCATTTGCCGCCTCCTTTCTCTCATTATTTGCCCATATTCCTCCACTTCTTCAGTAGGCCGACGGGAAACCGCCAGAAACACTACCCACGTCGTGATCTACATTTTATCGTCATTTTTTCCGCAACATTTCCAACACTTCAATTAAAAGGCTCCCGCAGGTTTTTACTACCGTCTGGGACTAGCGTCTGTGTAAGCACAATAAGCGGCACTATCTGTTGGGGAGGTTTTCGCGCCAATTGATGCAAACTTGCAGCATCTACACACAGGGATGGGATACTTGTGGTTGATGATTCGCACATTTCGCTCTTTTTGCATTTATGTGTTAGTCACTCGTTAAGAAGACCTACATATCAAAGATTTTTTTAAACGGCAACAAATTTTGACCGGTTCAACCGTTTCCACATTTGTATTACATTTATTATGTAATGGATACGGAAAAACCACAGATGCTCTAATGCTCTAGAAAATTATTATCAATACTTGTAAATGTTATACTGCAATATATCTTATCTACCACCGCAGATCTCTGATGGGTGAAACAGGAAACACGTAGCACCATAATCAGCGATCGGAAGTACGTCTAATCGTAGTTCCGGTTCCATTTCAATATATACTACCCTTCAATACTCCATTTTAGGAGTCATATGCCCTCCCTGTACAGTTTCCCTCTTGGCATCAATCAAATACTCTATGGCAACTGTGCCAGGAACGCCTGTAAGGAAATGAAAATGCACCCGAAGCTGCCCGGAAAGAAAATCAAATTTCCTACCTAGCTTGCTAATTTATCGACTAAATACTGACACACTTTCCATTGATGAGCGCTTTTCCAGCTTCTGTCGGCGTCCTCTTTCCACCTGATAGGCTGGACGTTTGTACATTGTTAATCAAAATATTCAGCGGCCAGTCTGCTGGTGCCTAATTAGAGAGCGAAAGGATGAAAGTTTGTTTTACCCACAGTCGCGATCGAAGAGACTGGAGCTTACTTACTAAACAGATCTAATTGGATTAATTAGCATTCTAAGGTAAGCTTATACATGAAAGAGATAAATTTGGCAAACAGCAGGAATCACCAGCAACTTTAAATAATTAGTTCGTAGGGGAAATTTAAAATACGAACATTTAAACGCAATTCATGTTTGCACAAAAAAATACATTACAAAACACAATAACAGTCATGTTCCAACGGACTGTCCCTTGATACAATGTGACGATAAAAAATCCAAATAAATCAAAGTAAATTGAATTTTCTATTTCTGTTTTTTATCTATTATTTCTATTATTTTTTATCTATTATTTATCGATTGTGTAATAAATAATAGTAGATGTAATTTAATTCGAATCTATGGAAATGGTATTATCTGGGAAAACAATTGTTCATTACCACGTTTGGTGATTTTCGTTTACACCATGTGTAACAGCACATAACATTATACAAAAAAGCAACTTTTTGCTTGCTTCTGTCAAAAAACAAAACATTTTTTTTTGTAAAAAGTACCACCGGCAGAAAGTACCGTACATTTGAAGTAAACTGTGTCATTTGCTCGACCGATGTTCATCTTTAAATCTTCATCAAAATTACGCTTTTCAATTTATTTTTAACTATTTTCGGTGTGTTTACAGGATTTACAGGATATCGAATAATTTAATAGAATAGCTCAATCACTTAAGGAAACAAATTCCATTATAGGATTGACATATTCCACGATATTCTTTCCAACATCCACAATCTGCTTGAACAATTTCCGCTGACCAGTTGAAACAATTCTCAAAATGATGGAACTGTTTCATCATATGACTCGAAATATTGCAATATTGCTCGTGCATTTAGCAATAGGAATAATGCATCACATAAAAAAAAGAAATCACATCTTTGCAAATAAATTTGTTGAGTATCCGGAAGGGTTACGACCAGTACTATGTCCCACATAAGAACTGTATCAACCTTCTTGGCGGAACAAGACAAAAACAACTTCAACACATATAGGGCGAAATTTAGGTCAAGATTGGGTCCGTCAGCGCGTGTGGGCTGCCTTCCGGACATACCGACCTATTCAGCTCCTTTAAAAAAAATGCGCAGACCCAATTCCGACCGCCAGACGTTGTTAGTTCGACCAACATATCACGAACCCCTCAGGTAAGGAACAATCCTCTAAAATGCTCACGTCCCGTTTCACCGTCCCTTTGGCACCAATCCTGGCAAATTCTATCCTTTTTCCTAAGGGCAGCTTGCTAATGAACCACAATACTTTTTTGAATACTGATATGGGATTGACTTGTAAGCATCATACCAAGTCCGATAAAGACTTGCTGAAACGAGTGTGGCACTCAAATACTCTTTAAATATAAAATCATGTAAGTTGTGCGACATTCTACCACACTGTATATTCTGTGTACGGTTATAATGTTGGTTTTTTTTCTTCAGTTTTCTCTCTTGGCAGTCTCCTTTGCTACAAGGAGATCTGTTCTGAACTTTCTGTAGTCGGGCTTTCGCTTGTTTCGGCATTTTCGTTTTCCGCTTTTGCATTACAATTTGGCACAAAAGGAGAAGGAAGTTTGTCTTGGTAAAAGGGCCCAATGGCTCCCTACTGAACTTCATTGCATGTTTTTTGTAACCCAATGGCAACGATCTTAAAGGATTTTTGTGAAAATGCACTTCGGCAGAAAATGGAGTCATTCATCTCTCTTTCCTTTGCTAACGTGCGGTCAAACATGGTAGTTCAACATACTGGCACGCAGTACACAAGCGAACAGCTCGAGACGTCGAAATCGTGAGCCAAGATTTACCTAATGACCATAATCACGATCCAAGTCACGCTTTTACTTTGATCCATTTTTGCCGTGGTTGATTTGAAGCATTTGATGCACCAATTCACTTTGCCGATGCAACCGGTATTGATTGCACGAGTAGGAGTGTGATAGCGAACTTCGGGCTTGGCTCGAAAATCGGTTTATATTGGCAGTATGCCACCCCCCGAGGCTATGCCGCTTTAAATGCTTCCTACGTCTATTTTTTGTGTTTCTTCCTTAAATTCATATCAGATTTGCTAAGGTGAAAATTACGATCAATCGTTGCCAGCTATATCCCCGCGGACGGTCGGTGGTCTTCATGATCACGTTTGCCTTCTTTCTACAGTTTGACCCTTGGGCAGCGTGTTAGACCACTGTATAGTAATGCAATGCTTGCCAATCTGTTGCTTGTGAACAGCCGACCGAACGAAGGGATGATCGACCAATAACAACATATTCCTTTCAATGCAATCCCAATGTGCCCCACCCACTCAGTGTGCCCGTCAGGCTAATGTGTTAATGGCTAACTGAGAAGGATACAGTTGTTTCGTTTGAAATCGATAATTTACGCCTTCAAAAGTGGTACAAAATCGACCTACGATCTTGATCAGTGATCTTGCTCTATACTTTCAACGGGTTGAATGCAATGACCGCAGGGGTCACACTAGGAGTCAATAAACGAACAGTTTTATACCCTACCCTATTCGAAATATTTCTAGTAAAAATAAATATAAAAAAAACTTTTACATATGTAGTACTCACAATTGGAATGTCTTGAACTCTTGAGTTTAAGTTGTGAAAGCACAAAAAACGCCATCATGTTTTAAATCCTTACCTGTAAGTAGAAAAGAATGATAATGATATTAATAACTAAATTTCATTGTTGATTGTTCATGTCACATAGATTATTAGCCAATGAATCGTTCCCTTCACTAAGCTGCGATTATAAGTGCAAAATGGTTCATTCTGTGACTATTGTAAGCGGCACAGTATATATGTTAATCAACCAGCAGCAAACGTAATGTACAAGCAACGAATGCAATGAAAACCTACACATGCGGCATAAACGTTTGCCATCAAACATTTTCCAATATGTACCGGTTATGTTGATGTGTTTGTGCGAAAGATAAAATAAATGAAACGTAGAATGAATAACAGAACACTTTCATCCGACTGCGGGTGAGTTAAAACATGCTTGCTGCTTCGTTCTCAAATATCGCCAATGGTAGAAATGTAAATTAATTCGTAGAATGAAACACACGTCCCAAGTTATTTTATTTTAATTTAAATGCAACTAAACCAGGTCAAACACAGCCACCATTTTAGCGTAGTAATGAAACGTAGTACGAGAATGGGTCATACACAAATGGAAGCAACCCAAAATGATACTGGTAATAGAAGGAAAGTATTGCTTTTCATTTTAAATGGTGCTACTAAAACAAACTACGATGAAAATAAAGTACAAATACCATAGAACTTTTCTTTTAGCAGCTCATTATACTAACAGTGTGCTTAACTATGTGACCTAAAAACCCACAGCAGGGTGTGTCTAATTATACAACAAGATGAACATCCAAAGACATTTAAATTGATGACGAAATGCTATAAAAAAGCAATCCTCGTGTACGCAAAATCCCCCCGTTGCGAGCACACACAAGACTCAGGGTGTATGGTTTTCGTACACAGTTACAACAAAACTCAGCAGAATATCATAAAGGCCACATCACTTTTTCTCATCTCTCAACAACCATACGGCGGCACTGCAGATGTAGACCACGACCTGGAAGGGATACACACCATGGGCTTTTATTGCACGTGCAAACAGGTGGCTAATTGGCAATCTTGCGCGGGAATTTATTGACAGATTGACACCGAAAATGATCCGTCTATCTTCGGATAGGAAACAATACTGACCGAATTTTGAAAAACACCTTCGAACATTTATGGCATGCTGATCGAATTTGGCACAGTGTAATATAAAATCGTGTTTTAATATAAGCCATTCTTGCCATTCTACAAAGAACGATTCTGCTATTTCTGGATTTGTACAAAATACAGCAATAAATTAAACACTAAGGAAATACAGGGCTCTTTATAATTTCCCTACAAATTAAATTTTTGTAATGATTGTCCTATCTATTATAGCTATAACACCCCCGAACACCGCCCTCCCTCCTTCCTCCTCTTCAAAATTAATGAATCTTTTTAAACTTGATGTGCGTAATGTGCCTAATACTTTTTTTACACTCCATCCCACAATTGTACAATCTCTTTAATAACCGGTCCGAGTTTACTTTCGCTGATCGACACCAACCGATGTGTGAGTTTGTCGATGGAAGCCTGCACCAAATCCTTCCGCCAAATGTCAAGCGATGAAACGCGAAAGTCGTAAGCCGTTTTCGTTGTTGCTGGGCTTCTCGGACGCAAGTGTCAAGTCACGCGCACTGCAGCCCACGAAAGTGAAAGTAGCAACAGCTACATCACGAACAAGGATCCAGCTGAAAAAGAAACGAAGATACTGTTTAGCTTTACCACCGGCAACCCTCCAGGGAGGCTGATCGGTGATGCCTGAAAGTGCTCAGTTCAATGGCCGTTAATGCCTGCTCGTGACTATCGTAGTGCCCGAATGCTATGGCTTTGGTGATCCTATGATAGGAATTAACGCACATCCACGCCGTACATCTAGGAAGTGCAGTCAATGCTATAAACGGAACGCTTTCGCTTTTCATTACAAAAATGGATATTTATTTATTTATTTATTTATTTGAATCAAAGTTATCGGGCAATATGCCTAAATAACTTAATGCTTACAGAGTACAAGTTTAAAGTATGGCCCTAGAACTAACTTGAATATGCTGACGCAGCTGACTAACGGATTGATTGAAATCTGCTGATAACCCTAACCTATTATACACATCAATCATTTTGAGCAGTGGATCATTGGCACCAAAACCAGTCGATCTAAAAGGGCTTCTTAGTAGCTCTCTACTTCTAAGACCTCTAGAGGTAGTAGAAAAGCAAATAAAATTTAAAATGTCAGGTGCATCAAAATCTCCAATTAATAATTTATGCATAAAAGTTATCTGAGCCGTAGTTCTCCTATGCTGTAAAGTCTCTAAGCCAAATAGTAAACATCGAACATTATACGAAGGACGTGGAATTTGGTTTGACCAGGGAAGACGATGAAACATAACACGTGTGATTTTTTCTGAATTTTTTCAATTTTATCTATGTATGTGATTTGATGGGGACACCAAACAACACTGGCAAATTCCAGGATGGGACGGACTAAAGAACAGTATAATGTTTATAAACTGAAAGGATCTTTAAAGTCGGCCGAGACACGTAAGACAAATCCTAACAGTTTAAGAGCTTTAGTGACGATAGTTTGATAATGGCTGGATAAACTAAGCTTACTGTCTAAAATAACTCCCAAGTCCCGAACCTGAGAAAAACGTGGAAACGCTGTCTTCATTGATTTTGTAGTTATAAATAATAGGATTTTTTTTCTTTGAGAATGTTATACAACTACATTTGCTAACATTAAGTAACATTTCGTTATTAAAACACCATGCAGAAAAATAGTTTAACGAGTCTTGTAACATTTCACAGTCGTCAGAATATTTAACAGGTAGGAACATTTTTAGATCGTCAGCATATAATAACAATTTAACATGAGGAATAGCAAACACGACATCGTTAATAAATATAATAAATAGTAAAGGTCCTAATATACTCCCCCTTGAGGAACACCAGATAAATTATGGAATGTGGCAGATAAACTAGTTCCTATCTTAACGTTAATGCAACGATCAGTTAAATAACTTCTTAACCACTCAACAACATTTGTGTGAACACCATACTTTGATAATTTAGATAGCAATAGAAAGTGGTTGACCTTGTCAAAAGCAGCGCAGAAGTCAGTATAAATGACGTCAACCTGTAAGCCCTTGTCAATATAGGAGTGGCAAAAGTTAAGTAAGTATATTAGATTGGTCTCAATCGATCGTTTCGGCATAAAGCCATGTTGAACATTAGAAATTAATGGTGAAAAGGTTTGGAGCATATGTTTATCTTTTCAAACAGTTTACTGCACGCACATAACATTGAAATTCCTCTATAATTGCACACATTAGTTTTGTCAGATTTTTTATAAACAGGAAACATCCACGATGATTTCCAAAGACGCGGGAAGCATTTCGATTGCAAGGATTTGTTGTTACAGTCACCGAACCTAACGCAGTTAGTATGAATGCATCCTTTCGTGAACATCTTGAATCTGACTAGAGCGCTCTACACTAACAATACACTTAGTGACTTTACAGGCAACATCGAGCAAGTTTTTTCCACTTCTTTGGTCGTTGTACCTCTGGCCATAACGCAGATCATTGAAGTTCAGGTCCCATGCACCAAACAATTCTGAATCACCAGCTACAGCGAAAGATTGCATAAATTGTCAACATTCAGTGGGATGACCAACAATCAACAAGGCTGGTATAATTAATAAACGGCGAGCATTGCACTACTGTATACTTCAACACCATTACACCAAAAATGTTTTCACAGATGGTCGTTGAAAAAAAGCACAAAACAAAATGAATTAGTCTATCTATGAGCCGAAACAAAAGAAATATGGTGTAATGATATCAACCGAGCTCGTATATTTAAAAACTTCGGCAGAGTCTAAAAGTTTTCATTTGAATTCTTACGAATTTATTTCAAAATTGGGCTATTTTTTAGTTGACAAAATGACCTGCATAAAACTATACAATACGTGTACATACACATGAAATGTATGTTTCTTTAAAAGACAGGTAATATTTAAGCTATTATTGAAAAACATAGCATTTTAACAATTTTAAAGAATAGGAATTATGAAAATACACCAATTATACCTCCACTGGATAGCTCAACGCTCGGAAAGCTCTCAAAATGTGTAATTATCGCGTGTGTTTACACAATTTATTTTACTTCCTCCTGACCCAATCTTACCCAAAAGCGTTTCGGGAGGAAAGTGAAGACGATTTCCAAGCTATTTGGCCATTGACGAAGCCAATCCCACTGATGGTGAGTTTGCTTAAGGTAATTTTTAAAACACTCTCAAGCCCTTGCCCTTGTTACTCTGTCGAGCGATTGCAAACGAAACGAGCATAGGGTGATCGCATTACGCTCCGTGAACACCACCATCTCCCCTCCCCACGCTACCGATCAGACTACGTCTTAAGGGAAAATACGGAAGTTATGTTCCGGTTACCTGATGGCCATGAACAAAAAAAAGTAAAGCAGAAGAGGTGTCTAGAGCCATCCTAACCATGCTAAAACATTACACTACTGCACAAAGCTACAATAAGGGAGACGAACCTACTTTGCACCACGGGTAACCCCCTTGTTTCATTCCGAGTTTCCACCCTCTCCCTTCCACTAACTGTCGTTTATTCCGCTCTTTCTATGTCACTTTCTTCTTTCTCTCGCTCGAGCACGCTGTAGACCGTAAACGGACTTTACGGAGGCACACCACCCTGCCTTTTCCCTCTCACTCTAGGGCACTGCAAATAAATATCGCACCATCATCCAGCCGCAGTCGCTGCTTTCTTCTCCCTTTTTATACAACTGACATTGATGTCTGTTGCTCAGAGCAAACACAGCACTTCCGTATGGCTTCAAGAATCAATCCGGAAGTATTCAATTTCATCTGCTGCATACTGGATTGAGGATAAAAGGAAAATAACGACGTAACTTGCAAACACAACGGATCTGGCAAGTGAAAATAGAAACTGGAATAGAAAATAATGAGTGTCCTCGAGACAAGAGTTAACCCCGAAAGCAACCGAGAAAACAATTTAAGCCATTAAACCCTTTTGCTTTTTGAGTTTTAAATGATAGGGGAAAATGCACTTTTGTGGAAATCGCATAATCCTTCACTAATTGAGAATGTTTTTTTTTTCTTTGCAGCACAGAGAAAGACTCTTTTGTTTGCTTTTCGATTTTTAAATCCGCATGGACGAATGGTGCGAAAAATAGAATCGATGTCAACAAAAAGTTTCACCATCACTCATACGATAATCGCAGAAACCGGTCTCCGGAGGGCCAACGTGCGAGGAAACTGGAAATCAATTAGCAAATAATTGTTTCCTTTTCACCCGAAGCGCCTGTGGTTAATCATCTTTTACTGAAAAGTGAACGATAACTATTTTCCCATCCATTTGCAACCATCGTTCCCGTTGTCATTCATTCCTCACATACGAGGTACTCTGTGTTTACTTTTTCCTTTTTTGCTTCACATTAAAAAAAACTTTACAAAAACACAAAACAAGCTAAGCATGTGCGATTTACCCTAAAAAGCCAAAATTGAGATAAATTTCGAATGATTTTTCCCCTTAAACTGCATTTGAAAATCAAATATTTCATGTTATAATTAAATTTTAGCCAGGACTTTAAGCTCTAAGAACGAGAATGAAAACCACAACTCATAAAATACACATTAACCTCTTTGTACTACTGCTCAGCTAGTAATCATTGAGCTATGTTCTCATCTTCTTATCATTTCTATGTAAATAAAATGGCACCAAAGGTTGATCTCACATTCTGGGATCAAATTCACACACGTCACACATTTCCTTGCGGCAATCATCGTGTTACGGCGTGAACGTGTTGATGAACCCAGTTCCCACCGTGGCATTCATTGCTGTAACAGTAACACAGCTTAAGTTTCATGCGCGTAGTGCAATCTTGCCTTTAAATGTCACCCAAACCGTGTGACGAGCGTTGATGATCATGACACCACCAGCCAGGGCGTGCTGCTGCTGTAGTTGTTTAACGATTTTCGACCCAAACCATAGACTATTGCCGAATTATATGGCGTGTTTATGGCATTTACCCCCTAAAACCGCCCAACAGGAAAATCAGTCCCACTGTTCCACATCTCACGATATCTGCATCCGCATGTCTGGCACAAAGAACAGCCAAGGTAAGGAGGACTCTACTGTATTTATTGGCTAATCAAACAGCATTTATTCGCAAGTGGGACGGGATGTTACTTTGGATCGGGAAATGGTTCAGTGCCTTACTTTCCTAAGGTCAGCCACAAGAAACGGTTGTTAGTTAAAATACATTTTCGAGTGAGGTCGTTAAAATAAAAATCAATCTGTGACTGATCCGATAGTTGCCCCGGTATCGCATGGTGCTATCGTTTTCTAAGAATAAAGGTAAAAGTAATTTGTCGGTGCCTATCGAATCTACGTCAAAGCAAAGATTCGGTAACGATCATTTTTGAGCAATACCATTACGAATAGCACAATAAAAGGGTATTCCCAAACACAATTCAATGTTTTAGAAAGAGTAGCTTTCACAATACATTAAGATAGAAAAGGATTTACAGATTTAACACTACTCATTTTATTTTATTTTTTTCCCTATGTTTCCTATGTTAACTTTTGTATTTTAGCTTTAGAGTAGTCAGCTGGGTCCTTACAAGTTTTGACTTCAAAAGCATTTTATTAAGTCACGCATGAAAATCATTATCAATATGAAAATATTCCTGACCGAAAAGACGAACGCGGCGATGTTCCGCGTTTAATTCTGGATGATGGATTGGCAAAAAGACCGTGAGTGGTTTCCCCTTCACTCTTGCCGCAGGCCCAATCGCAGCAGATTTTTTTTGCTTAATTTTGTGCATTTTAAATGAAATTCATTGAACTGTAATCACCACAAACAGAAATCAATGTCATTGATGTTTTCGAATGACTTCAAAGCAATTGCTTGGTTGATCTATACCACAAGTAATGCCCCAATTAGGCAGTCTCCTTGAACGAAACATAATCACCGTTTCAGAAACAGAAGATAGAAAAACGACACCAAGCAGTACACTACAATTGATCGGTTGCATGAAGCAACAGAACACAACAAATTGCAACCGAAGCAATGTGATCGCCACCGGTAAAACTTGCACATTCAGTTCTCCATTCAGTTGTTGCATCATTCCAAATCGTGAGACATGCTCTAAGAATAAAAAGGCCTTTCAATTTCCTAATCTTGCTCTGATTTTCTTTTCTTCGCTTTCAAAATACTATGAAATATGCTATGGAAATCGAAACGTGTACCAAAAAGTATGCAAAATATGGAACAACGCATCGAGCAAAAAAAAAAAAGCAAACATCAGTTCCGGAATCCATATTGTATCCCTCTTGAGTAAATTGATCTACTTTACCAAAATTGATGTTTTGTTTAAATTTTCATTTCATCCTCCCACTAGACGGAACATTCACTTTAGGAGAGAAAACCACCGTATTCGAAACCCCACGTTGTAGGAGAAGAAAGTCTACGTTCATTCGAAATGGAAAGCGCTCCAAGAAAGACCTTCCTAGTTGCATGCAAAACCAATTCCAATCGATCAGCTTTCCTCTTGTCGATCCCGAGTGTTTACCATCGATCCAAGATGATTAGCAGAAGGCGAGGAAGATGGGGAAATGATTGGGAATTAAATCAAAACGCGTCGCTGTTATCAACGCAAAAGGTAATTACAATTTCTGGTGCGTCTGCAATGAACAATTCGTTCGAAAATTAGGAAATCAAAAGTATACACATTTCGAAAGCTGTATCGAAATAAAAAACCACATCATTCCATTTCTCTCGCTTCCTCTCTCTCTCGCTTCCTCTCTCTCTCGCTTCCTCTCTCTCTCTCTCCCTCTCTCTCTCTCTCTATCACACTCCCAATATATCTCTTCTTTTAGTGAGTAACGAACTTGCGAGGATGCGAAAAACGCACCCATTTCTCCATGCAAACAGGGGTATAACGAACACGATCGTCGGATTTCGATGAAATTGTCCATAAATAACGTAAATCCTCAGAGCCGTTCAAGCGTCGGTATCGAGTGCGCGAAAGGTAGGAGAAATCATTGAAAGTGAAACTAGCACCAAAGTAAGGTGATGGAGTAGTCGCGAACACCGATTTGACCCACCCCCGAGCAACAGCGACCGGATGTATAAAACCCGGACTTGCTCTCGCCAATGAACAGGGAGAGGCGACAGGCCGAAGAAAGTGTCGCAATGTACCAGACGCGACTAGAGAGCTGATGACGACTGCACACTATATACGGCACGTAGAGAGGAACGAGAAACAACTCTCCGGTGGAAGTTTCCGGGCCGAAAAGTGAAAGCAGTTAGACCACAGGCGGTATTGTAGTGGGGTTTCGGAAACATACGACCGGATCGTTAGGCCCTTTTTGCTGCCTTTTGAGTTTTGTTTTTCTCCTAGCTCCATGCGGTCTCGGGTAAATGCTCCCAAATGCAGCAGGCAAGTTTGTCCTGCACACTAAAAGGTCATTAAACTTTGGTAGGAAAAAGTACATTCAAGCGTTTGTGAAAGATTCTCTGTATATTTCCATCACCAATGAACGAACTTAACCCGGGATTATAGTAATGTGTTTTCGTATCTCCAATGAATCGCTGCAAACCGACCCACATTCCACTAAAATACAATCAAATAACAACCAACCACGAATCACTCACGAAATACCCCGTTTGACTAACATTTCGATTGCCTTTCTTTCCGATACTGATATAAATACACAATACTAATCAATGTACTCAATAGCAACAAAAAAAACTAAACTTTAGCCTGAACAAATTTTATTTTGTCCACATCCACTGTACAACACATTCTATATGAATACCTAGGAGAATTGTTTAGTTCTATTGTCGATTGTTTACTTCTAAACCAACTAATGGTTTTCACCATCACGATTAAGACCATCACGATCAAGATCATCAGTAGACATGTTGGTACCCGGTCCATTCATTTTGTGTTGTCTTTAGCCTTACTCAATCCTTACTCGTTGAAGCTTCATTTCATGCCCGTAGGTGAAGTAGGATTATTTCCCAGCCAGTTGCGAATGAACCGTGATTTGTGACGTGCAAACAGCACACCATAGACTCCAGTACACCCATGACGTTATTACATTCACCTAATGTTTATTTCATGAAATTCTCTTCATGCAAACCGATACTGACGCAGTTTATTGACAGCCATGAAAAAGGTCACATTATCATTACATACAAGGATTAACAACAAATCTTTCTATGATGTAAATAAATAAGGATTTTTTAAGCCAAAATTAATATTATTTTATAGCATTTGTTTAATAATATGTATGCAATGGTCGACAATACATGAAATTATACCAATAACGATAATAATCACCGAAACGGATAGAAAAACGCTCACTTCTACTTGTTAAAAAAGACATACGTTTTGTTACAACGATTGTGTCAAACGTAACCAAAAGGATGAAACGACTATTCTAAAACCAATATGTATAAAACCTACAGAATGCAATAGCCTTGCACAGCTGCAGTATCTCTTATCAGGAACGATAAAACATAGTTATACAAGAGATTGCCGGTCTCATAGTACAGTCGTCAACTCGTAGACTTAACAACATGCTCGTCATGGGTTCAAGCCCCAAATGGACCGTGCCGCCATACGTAGGACTGACTATCCTGCTATGGGGGGATCAATAAGTCACTGAAAGCCAAACCCACAAGTAGTGTGATACAGGCAGGCCTTGACCGGCAACGGTTGTTGAGCCAAAAGAAGAAGAAGAAGAACGATAAAACAACGAACATGTTCATAAACGAATGTGATAAAATTAGAGTCCAGCAGCATTACTGTCACATGTAAAATTCTTCTAGTTGTAAGCTTTATTTCTACTCCAACCCATACACAAATCATAATCGTCGGAACAGTATTACAGCGCTACCCTAAGTAGGTCCTACAAGTAGGTGACTTTAAAAGATACCTTCACTGAAACAACATTTTAACTAAAGACCATTCTTCATGCTCCGTATGGTTGAAACGTCAAATATTTCCTTCAGGATAAAAACATATAACATCGTATAAAGTACTGACGAAATAACACCACGTAGCACCACCATGCTGAAGTTGGAAATTATCTTTCCATCCCCCATCCACCGTGTTTCGATGGGAAAACTAAAACTTCATTCTGTTCTCGAGTGTTAGTAGTCATCGCTGTAGTCATCAAATTTGCGTTACAGGGCGCTACCACCATCATTTTATGTTTTCTCTAAAACCACACATGCAATGGCTTTCTCAAGAGTACTATCCAGTGCTAGCAGGTGCACAGAGGTCATGTGATTTATGATCGACCGTAGAAAAACGGTAAAATCCTCGACAATCATGTGTTTGAGGCTTCCTTTTACACTTTGTTTGAATATATTTTGATGAAATATACAAAACAAAAACACCAATGGAAAAGAAAACACTACTGAGTTTTTTTTTTATCAGCGCTCGAAAGAAACATGTCTACCACATGGCGAGTAAAAACAAAGTAATCCCCCTTAGAAATGCTGTAAAACGAGATAAATGAAACTATAAAACGTCAAATAAAACACTGCAAAAGCAAAAACAAAACTTCCTATCTTTTCGCATTTCCGCCTTTCACCATTCATCTACAACAACAACAAAAAGAAACTACACACTAAACAACAGGTGTCAGAAACAAAAAACAAATCAACAACAAACGACAATGCTCGGGACTGATAGTAAATGGAAATATGCAAAAAAAAACACCTACAAGATAGCTAATTACAACGTTCATTCTTTGTGTAGCGTTGTTCGTGAATGTCATTGTCAAATTATGCGGCAGCACGACCGCACAACAGGCTGCTAGTCACGTTCCGTGAAAGAAAGAACTGTTAAAAATAAGACAGCTGCATAGAGCAACCACCAATTACCAAACTTTCACTTAACCTTCAAAAATAAAAATGGGCAAAAGGGTGAAAAGAAATGAAAATACAGCATTTATTTAAATGCCTCAAGTTCATCAACAAATCCACGGGAGATAGGTTCACTGTAGTGCGTGAACTGTGGAAATTGAGCTGTCAAGAGGGTAATGGGAAAATTTTTACATATGCCCCAATTTCAACTCGCTTATTGAAAATGAAACTTTTCTAAGCATGATAGCATGATAGATTTGGTATATCTTGTTTACCGTCAGCTAGCCGCATTTATTAAACCACCCAATACTTTCTTAACAAATGTACTACCGCATCTAGGGAGCTTACGCTGGGATTTATTATGAGATTAAATTCATTGCATTAGCATTGAATCGAAATTGTTAGGTTTAAAACTCTGTCTCGGAAGTATACCATACACCGTCGTACAGATTTCTTGTTCAAACTCACATCAAACGGTACGAAGCGGTGTGTGGTTGATGGCGTGAAAACCCTTTCCCTTTATCATTTACACTTTTTATCTGTTTTCTACCGATCTACCCTGTCTTACGGGTAGGTTGTAAATGAATACGCTTTGCGAAACTCTAGAAGAAGCCACTCGTATTGATACCACGTGCAAAACAAGGTGCACGTATACGAACAAGAAAATTGGAAATGAAAGCCACCTCAACCATCATCATGCTACGATTTTCTGCTTATCTTTGTCCATTGCCACATGGTCCCACGCCATCCGTCGAGAAATGCGTGAAAGTTGAAAAAATAAAAAGCTTGATAGGTCCCAGACTGCTGAAAAAAACTGCTAACGAGCTAGTTTGTGAACGCATCGCACGCTCTTATTTTCACTTTCTGTTTGTTAAAGAGGAAAGAACGAGAGCGGAAACTGGTAAACAACTAACAAAAAAGAAATGAATAAGATAGAAGCAATGCGAGTTGGAGAAAATGCCTTGCCAAAAAAAATCACGCCGACATCTCCAACCCAGCCTTCAACGTGCTGAACAGCCCCCAGTGCTGTTCCGTACATTCAATCCAACGACGTTACTCAACAATCCTGAACATCAAAATGTAAAGTGACCGTGCCTTCCCAGCACCAAAACCATGTGGCTTCAAACCACACTCGGATCGAATGTTTTGAAAGAGAAAGTCACTTACGTTGTAATCTGAGATATTGATAAAGGCCCGAATTGATTACTCAGTATCTGATTTCGATTCACCTTTCGATTCTGGTTTAGGTTTCTTTCTATTACTGGCGTAGAAGTCTTTCCATTTGGATTAAACCTTTCTCACTTCTCGCTTCCTTCCTTTAAAGAATTAATTCTAAATGGAAATGTGGAATCTGTATTCTATTCTACACCATAAAACGAATCAATATGAAACATGAATCGATGATTTCATTCACTGACGAGCAATTCCCTCCATCGCATCTAAATAAACGACTTTCCAATAGAAAACAACGATACTGAAAAATTCCTTCCAACCGGTTGCGTTTACGACCATTTCTGGAGACCTTGAACCTAGTAGCGATCGGCAGGATGATATTTATTGCTATTTTGGAACTCATAACATAATGCTGATGTCTTATGGAAAGCGAACGTTGAATAATCACAACCAAACACGTCATTTCATACATAAATTAGCCGGTTCAAATTCATATGCAAATCCTTTGGTTTACACATTTTCCATGAAGTTGGGCAGACCAACCATCTTTTGCCAGACTACAGTAAAAAACTTAAAGTATATTTTAACGAAGAAAAGTCTATTTCGCCGCCGGCTGTCTTTTAATATAAAATATATAATACTTATAGTAACTTCTCAATTCATACGAACAAACAAACCATCTCTTTCCATGTGTTAATCCTAACATGTTTCTTTCAAGTAAGTGCAATAATTTTTATTTTTTATACAGTCTATTATTACAAAATTTCGGTTTTATTTCAGAATATTACCATTTTTCGTTTTCGTCTGCGTATCATTCTTGCGTTTATTAAAACCTATCTATAATTATCTGCTCCGTATCTATTTCTATGCGCATAAAACTTGTTATGCCAACCCAAAACAAGTTATAAAATACAGTGATTCTGATACACTATGCATCGTTGCAGAGCATAGTAAATGTGTAATACTTAGAAAAAGAAGCAGGACACAAGGACCAACAGAAACACTGTTATGTCAACACGCTCGATAGGAATTAAAAAACACAGCAAAGCAGTTAACAATACCATAAAATACATCTGCCTCGCAATTCACTCTCCGTTCACAATTAATTTGTTGTATTTAAAACAATACTTTTACAATTACAATTAAAATACAATTTTAAAAGTAATAGATTTTTTCTCAACTCTCTCGCAGTTCTTGCTTGTTTTTCTCTCAGTACAGTCATACGTTAGTACACAATTGTAAACTATTTTGCTTCTGTAACTGTATAATTGGCCGTTATAATATTAACTGCATACAAATGTATTAATGCGTGTTACGATAATTTCTTAAATATA
This sequence comes from Anopheles merus, assembly GCF_017562075.2. Taxonomy (NCBI): domain Eukaryota; kingdom Metazoa; phylum Arthropoda; class Insecta; order Diptera; family Culicidae; genus Anopheles; species Anopheles merus. Next base: position 54,084,057 of record NC_054082.1, read on the forward strand.
ATTTTCGCAATAAACGTTTCACAATCATCGTTATCAGTAACATTAGCGCAGATATGATGCAAACAGATTGTATGATATGTTTTGACCCATTACTAAGTCCTACTTTTCGCATAAATGGCTACCTCGTATATTTTACCTCGTCCTACGGGCAGATTGATTCAGTCACTGACATCTTTCATAGACACAAAACCACAACAACTTTAGTTGGACGGGACCCAATATAAATAATCAATTATGTAATTGCTATATTCTTTAACTATAACTTTCTCCAGCAGTTTGGTTCACCACGTTGATCGAGCGTAGGCGCACTTACACGTTTATGAGTGGATCTGTTGCGGAACACCGCTCTGTTTTAAATGAATGCGGAAGATCAGATAATATAACATACATAACAACATAGTGCTAGAGAACTGATACCTTTTTTTATTAAGTTGTAGGCAATTATGGAAAGTTTGAAACTGTAGGGGCGATTGAATTAGACCAAATTGCATGAGCTTCAAAAGATGCGGCTGAAAACGGGAATCTGAGGGAAACGAGTGTAATGGTGCACTCGCTTGCTTTTCTCGCTTCTGCTTTCTATCTTAAAGGCCGATTATGATCGATCAGTCCAACAGTTTCATGGGGATAACATCGAATATAAAAAAGCAACATTTAACGAACCTTAACCTATAATACCACTAATTAATCCTACCCGTACTCGCTACGTTCATTTCCACGCGTCACCACAAATTCCACCATTACCTGCTGCGGCGGGGGAAATGAAGAAAAAAGGGAGCAAATGATTCGGCGCAAATGGAAACACATGGTGAAGCAACAACACGCTGGCCCCGACGGGAATGGTAGATCGTTTTCCTGCTCATGTCTAAGATGTATTTTGATATTGTATAATGTTCCCCTTGGGAACTACCCTTACGTCGACTTCTCCATCTCGTCCATCCAAGATAGTACACTCTCTTTATCCATGTCGGTAGACAAACATCAGCTACCCGTACACCAAATCTAACTGAAGCATAAGCGCCCTGCTATAAGACCTTGTTTGAAGAAATAATGCATCTACAAATGCTATTGAATGATCAACGCCCTCGTAAGAAAGTGGCACACAATCGATGGAACAGATGATTCGGCTACGTCTCGGATATCGGAGCTTAAAGTAGATACATCTTTTCATACGCAACTGGGTAAAATCTTACGGTGTATTTGCTAAATTTGAGCAACGCAAAACCTCAAACACGTGTTCTATTTTGAAGCATTTTTTATGAAATGATGTTAGGAACGGTGATGATTGAAAATCTCGAAGCAGTTATTCCCTTTTGCATCCAATGTACTTCTAAACATATAAAAGTTTGTGTGAACTGAGTGTTCATATCACATTCGAAATAGAAATAAAAACGCATCTCTTGTTTTAATAATAACTGAGTTCGCACGCCTATATATTTTATTTCTTAACACTTAACTGAATAAAAATTAAGTTTTCTTATGCAAAACTGTCATGATATACCGTTTGTTCCAATATTGTACACCATCATTTATACGTACAGCAATTTCTATTTTTGTGTTACAACTAGCAAGGAAAGCGACATGTATACCAAATGTTACATAATGTGAAATAAACCGACGTGACAAAACAAATCAAAAATAACAAAAATAAAAGATTCATCTTACTTCAATGAAATGCCCGAAAATTCCATTGAGGCCCACTAAAAAACCTTCTGTGCTAGATTCCAAATTGAGACCATCGATGGTCAGTAATGACTGGTCACCAACCGTTAGGCCTTCTAACATGCAAATGTTGCGAGAGTGTGTGCCAACCGGTGAGTTCTCGTTTAGGTTACCCGGTTATATAATCTAACAGTACACCAAAGATGGTCGATTTCACACGTCAGCTTAAAACCCGTAGGACCTTTACCTTACCTGAATTATGAAAAAGATCGTACTACTGAACACCATTAATATGTACGCAAAGCAATTCGATTAGCTAGCAGCGCATCTAATTTCCCTTAGAAAAAAAACACCCTTCTTCCAATACCTCCTTCATCGTAACTCAAGACTCGAGAGTTTAGACAAAACGGACGTAAGAGTTTCAACATCGCTTTGGTGGAACAAAAAAACATCATTCCTTACCAACTCTTTTAATGTTGTTCGTGACTCAGAGCCTAACCCGCAACAGAAAGGAAAATAAGTAAGAGTGAATGATCATTCCAATAAGGAAAACAACGTTGAGCGTGAAGTAATATGCTCCAAACAGAATAATATGCTTTCAGCGGTTACAGCTCTCCAGTTTTCGGAACATAGAATAGCTCAAGATACTGCGTTCTTTGCTTAAACTGGCGAACAATTGATGCAACTTATCGCAGGGGCAATCATTATGGATGTTGCATTGCTTAGGCCATCAACCCTTGCACGGACATAAATCGCCCAGAGTGTGCCAACACTTTAAAGCATAAATAAATACAATTACCGCTAATCAGCCAAACATTAATTGAATTATGAAAACGAAACGAAACAAAGCGGGCAGCACAGAAAACAGCACGAACGACAGAAGTACCACGATCGTATCGTACGGTAGATTGGGACTATCTTCACCGTTCCATGGGTAGCCTACACCCCCATGTTGCAACCACAACTGGCGGCACATTATATTAAATGTTTTACAACAGCAGCATTGCCGACACTGTCGGCGAAGTACCGTCTGCCAGTAGTAACGAGTCAACTTCGTCCATTCCGTAGCATCATCATCGTAGCAGCAGCTCTTAACAACGTACACCAACAGTCATGCAAATAAATGCATAATAATTTGCCACTTGCTGGCCTTTGCTAAGCTCTCCCGTCGAGTCGGAATGTGTATACCCTTATTGGAGTGAATCGATTCCAATACTTGGACGTACTGCCACACTCTGCATGGCGCGCAGAAGTGTAAATGTGCAATAAACTGTGGCAATAAACAGTCGCATAGCAAAGCATCTCGCTTTGCGCGCTAGTTGCAGAAACTAACCAACTACTGTGACTCTAGCCACCGGAGCTAAACATCATATTTTATCTCTTATGATCGTTAACTCCTCCCCACCTCGTGTGTTTTGATGGAAATAGTGCCTATCGCCGCTGCCGCAGCCAAGGGCGACTGCATTTGCAGATAGCGCGACAAAGCACATGTCTAAGACCACCGATTTACCACAAATACTTTTCATTTCTTTCATCGTTCCATCGAGCGATTGAGAGAAAATGTCCTCCAATCGAAACCGTCTGGTACACATTTTCTTTCAACGAGCGACCCGGCAATGTCCATGAAACCAACAGCAATCAAATAACAAGTTGCTTAATGCAACATTGCACCTAGCAACCGCGATTACAAAACGGCTGTGACAATCGGTTTACTCAGACCCTATACCATTCACACGATACGATGCGATAGAAAACGGATTCTGAGGGTTCGTAGCCAAAGTGTTTCTCTGACCCCATGGGTTTCTCTGGCACGCATTACAACAACAACAAAAACCCTCCACTTCCAAACGAACTATATTTACACACGCTTTCGCTTGTAATTTGCCGCCATAATGCAATAGGGGAGTCCATCGTGTGTCGCCGACTGAACATTGTTTCGCCTTTTACATAACATGCTTCGCATACTCTTTCATTCTCCTTCGTTCTTCTAACTAACCTCGCTGATAAATTCGCTTTTTGGGTCTGCTTCTCGTGTGCCTCGCGGAGCGCTGCCCACTCGTGCACACTGCACTGTGTACTCAGCACACGCAAAGAACGATCATAAATTAATGCCCTCGAGGCATTATGTACATAATCGCGGATCATTAAAAGGCAATTTTGCCACGCAACCACCAAAATGCTACCCTTAGTTCGTTCGTTCGATTTGCTCTATGACCTACCCCCAGTTAGAAGAGTGCGTCGTTTTTTTTTTTTGCATTATCTATTTCCTACCCTTAACGAAAAAAAGCCATAAGACTTCAACGTGAATGTAAGCGACAAACCTCAACACAGTACAAACTTTAGCCAACAGAACCAAGAAAAACTACTACCTATCGATTAATCCAGCTGCCAGGTGTGTACAACGAACCGTGAGATCCAAAATGTTGATCGCTTTCGATGTACATTCACTAGTGCACAAAAAACATGGTGCGTTTTTATTTTATTTCTTTCAAAACATACACACTTCTACTGAAATGATACAAGTTACATCAACAGAGGCATTCTTACAACTGCTTTAGGGTGAACAAACATTTAAACATCACTCCACCTTGCTCAGAGAGACTACTCTCAAAGCCACTGTAAGATCTATTCAAGCCTCTATTACTTCGCTGCTAGTGCTTTGATTGATGGTCATGGTGATCGTGATACGCTAGAAAAAAAACTACGATTGAGGAGAGAAAAAAATCTTCCCAACTAGCCTATTTCTCCGATTTCCCTTTCCCTATCATATTATGTTATCCATTCGTGTCTATTTTTCTTCTTCTTCTGTATCGTTCTTTAGGTATTCAACAATTCTACTTCCATGAAGACTTTCGATTTTACTGAAAATCTTTCCTATCATCCTCCCGGTTCGGCTCGACGTTAGGCAATTAAATGCGTCATACTTATTATTCCACTACCTGCCAAGTATAGTCCCATCCGTAAGTCTAAGCCATTCAGCGACGCACGGCTAGCTTTGTGTTGACTCATGAAATAGTCCCCATGGAGAAGTACACCGGGCACGCTTGCGCGGAGGTGATAATTTTGATTGATAAGTGTTATTACGCGCCATTACCGCGCTTTTTACGGTGAAACTGTACGTCTTGGCCATCGGAGCCCGGATGGACAAAGCCCAAAGCCGGCGAGTGAAACAGGGGATTAATTTCTTAAGTGCTGTTCAAACGCTGAGAGCGGAATGCTATGCGCGGTTCCTCAATTCTAAAGTAGTTGAGGGGAGTGGCGTTTATTTTGTTTTACATGCCTTCGATGAGTTCACATCTTCCTACACGACACTGCCACCATACACTGCTGGTGTGTATCGACGTAACTCCGGAACAATTTGGCTCAGAGTGCTCGTTTATCACTATGTATGAGAATGTTTATTCTGCTGATTAAAGCCAATAGAGCAACTGTTCGTCCAGTACACACTAACAACCTTGCGAAAACAACAAGATGCGAATACGAACGCACACATGTTTGCAGAAAAATATCATGTATGCACAAGTCGTGTTTTAATCAGTATCAGCCATTTTCGAAAGAATCACGCAGTCTATGTTTATATAGTTTCTGCAACAGTAAACTATATGAACATAGGTTGCGTGATTTTTTTTTTGTTATCCGGCAGACTTCCAAAGCGCTTGATATCCTTCGGCTCCCAGTGTGCCATCTACTGCTATAGGCTAAAGGTAAATGACTTAAGCGAGTTATTAAAACAGCGCTCATCAAAATGCCAAAATGCTAAATTCTCTAGAAACCTTCACATTCCCACAGAGAGTCCTGCTGGTGATCGTGCTCGTCCGCTACTGCCTCAGGGAAATCACAGAACAGGCTGTTCGAGTGAACAGATAAAACGATCAACTTTGCAGGTGCCGTATTTCAAGAGGCGCCCCCAAAACCAGTATCGATGAGCAGCAGCAAGTGCTTTGGTTCAGCTCAAGGCTAGCCACTAAATTCACAGACGAGGGACTACTACGAGTCCACAACCTTACAGCATACAAAGCACGCCTGTCGTTTTTGGCCGGTTTTGCGACAAACAAGCCGGCTAAAACGATTCGCTACAAGGACAGACAGAGCTTTCGTAGCAGATGATAGACACGGGGTGGAGGAAAATGACATCGGCCACACGAGAGCATAGGGAAGTTTATGGATCCATCAGTATTAGCATAAAAATTCCATTTTTCACCCCGAATTGCAATATGTGTTGAACTCATACATACCACGCAATGTATTAATACTGAAAATGCTGCAGAGTCCGACAACTGTTTCAAACTTTAGTAAAGTCGACAAGAGAAACGAACTAACTATTTTTTTTTTTTTTTTCATAATTGAGGTATTGCACAAAAAATCGTCAAATATATGTTTTCAGAATACAAGCTATGGTTATCGTTAATTTGCTCAAGTGTATCAACCATGTTATTAGCGCAAAGACAGTACTAGACAATCAAACGCATGTCTCCCGAAAAGATAAAAAAACTATTTCTTAAATGTGTATGCTTGAAATCGTCATTCACGAGCAACTCACAAATTAAACGCAAATAACGAAATGCTCACTACAATCATCCATTGCATCCAGGACGAGATACTGTTTATGGATTGGAACTAATTGCATTAAGGCTTTTTTTTTTGTACAGCATATGATCATCAAGACAAACCACTTGTTAATTGTTGATTCCAATTCACTCGTAATGGAAATCGTATTCCTCTCAGGACCAACATTCGCCATCACTACCACACACCACGATTGAGCACCAATCACATCAGAGAAACACATCATTATTGCGTTTCCCCATTTCTTATACACGCATTTAAATCTTCCAAATTGAATGCATTCGTATGCAGCAGAGCACACCGTGTATCGTTTTTGTGAGGCAAATTGCTTTTTATCAAACACCTCTTATGCTCCTTCACACGATAAGTGTTCTTCGTATCGAAATTGAAATACCGACCAGAAAGCATCCAAATTGCATACAGTCCAGCATTATCGGAAAGCGAAATTGCTGCATCAGTAACATCATCTACCATACAATTATCATGCGCCAGCAAAAGTGGCAACGACAGGCCCTTGGTTTGGTCGTTTTGCTGTTGTGTTTTTTTAAGTTTTTTTTTAAGCTTGTTTACTCTGCTTCAGTCCATGCTTGTCTTTTGAAGGTTCTACCTTTTTACACTAAAAACATATTAAGTTTAGCCCCAGGAGAAAATACCATGTGAGAGAGCTGCGTTTTGCAGTATCGTTACATTAACGCAGTCAATTGTAAGAATGGCAATTGCTAACGCAATGCAAAATTAAATGTTCAGCCTCTGTACCCTCAGGAAGAAAGAGGGTAAACAGAATCAACATGAGGATACAACGAGGATACTTTTCCGAGGATACGGAGGTTTGATGATATTCTTTCCCTTCATGTGTATTTGGAACGAAAAGAAAGAGGGCGATAATTTCTTTCCGCTGTCTCCGAAAAAAAATCCAACAAAGTTAAAGGTAGTTAGTTGATGGATCATTTAAACTAATGTACAAAATAACGGGGCACGTAGAACAGCACAGCAAAACATCGAGAGGTACATTCCACAAACCGCAAGACGAATGGCTAAAAAAATCACACAAGTACGCCAAAGCAATAAATTTCCAATCGAGATGTTTTCGCTAAATTACACCAAAAACGGTGCATTTTTAGGCCCGTCGAACCAGGGTAATACAGTATTACAGAAAATGCAGTAAAACAATTTGCTCGTCAGAGCCTTTTTCCAAAACGAAAAACTGGTATTCCTCTTCTACAAGAATGCACTCGAAGGAAGAAACCATGTACATGACTCAAAAAGGTATCAAGGGTCAGGATATTTTATTTTTTCCTTTTCACAAAAACGTCCCGGGGATACGAAAACAGGTTTCAGGAGCCGGCGAAACTATTCGAAGAGCAGTAGAGGCCAATCAAATGACAGTGTTATTGTTATACAACGCTTTTTGGTCCGCTTTCAACAAGCCAAACTATACATCGAACTAGAACTATCGCTGCATCATTTATCTGTCAATCGACATTATACAAAAAATGATCATAGCCTAAACAAACTGGATGTATAGAAAAGTAACAACAAAAAGTTTCAATATTGTTGAACTAAAATGTTATTACATTTGTTATAATTTCAGATGGAATTATTCGTAGCATTCGGAACTATTTCATGTAATTCGAGTACATCCACAACAACAGAGTTCCATAGAAAAGCCGAAAAAGCAATGAATAAAAAAAAGTCTAGTACACACCTATCTCATTGCTCACCCAACCCAATTGCTCGAGCTGCTTTTTCCATAACTTTCACTCGTCATCACATTCGTCAACAGCACACATTCGCCTTTTCCAATATTGGAAGCTGTACATTTCTCTCCTTGTCTCTCACTCCCAGTGCGTCTCCAATTAAATGAAGCAGTAAAACCACTTTTTTCTTCTCTTCCACACACACAGACGTTAAGTGCGAACAGAGAATTGCTCCGATGGAGTACCAGCAGAATGAAGTATAAAAAAAACAACTCAAATATCCCAAGACGTATCGAAGCCTAGCGATCTTTGCGCCGACTGCTTTTCTCCGCCGACACATTTAGTAATTGGAGAGCGAAAACGCATCATCCGATTCGAACATGATTGCAGCTTTTAGCTCACCTTGACACTGCGTAGCGCATTCAGGGGATGGGCGGCGGTGTACCAACCGCTGCACTCTATATGCCCCATCAAGCGACAACAACACGGCAACACCTGTGCCTGCGCTCGGTGTCCCGGCGGCAAGCATCAACAGCTTTCTGGGGCAGCGAATGACAATTAAACGTCATTACATACAGCCTGGTGGTGCGCGAAAGTCGCTACACGTGCTCAATAATTTGCCCTTATAACTTCTTCACATTACACCAGTACGCTGAAGCAGCCACATTCACCGCAAGGCAGAATTCAACCGATCAGAATGTATAGGATAGGTGGAGGTCTTCGGGAATGTTTCTGAAAACCTACTGACACACATGATACGTAATAAATCAATTGCCTCCTACTTCAGCATTAACGTCCTTTCCTACGAGAGGACCAGTATCAGTTGAACCAGTTTACTGATAAAACATCAAATCATTGTATTGTAAGCTTCCAATGCATGAAATCACCAATCGGTTTCTATTTCAAACCCTCTAAGTTTACTGATAAAACATCAAATCATTGTATTGTAAGCTTCCAATGCATGAAATCACCAATCGGTTTCTATTTCAAACCCTCTAAGTTTACTGATAAAACATCAAATCATTGTATTGTAAGCTTCCAATGCATGAAATCACCAATCGGTTTCTATTTCAAACCCTCTAACCTTCAAAGAAAGAAGAAATCTTGAAAATTCATCTAAATCTCGGGCAAATCGGTGCGGAAAACATATCACACACCGCTAACAGGGTACTGAATCATTAATTCTTTGCACTAAACACTCTTCCGGTCCAACGGACTGTCTACACCTGCTAACCCAGACCTTAATCAATGCCGCCGCATCGGTAACATTCCCAAAACCTGCGCATTTGCACCAACTAACCAATTGACTTGAATTTCACCCAGTGCTGCACATTGGGAACAGAGCGTTCGCTGCATTTCAGTGGCTTTACTGAACAGCCCCTGACGCTTACCACGACGGTGATGAGAGAAAGACGCCCACGAATGTATGAACTCGTTACGCTTTCTGCCCTCAACACGTTTCCACCACCCGGTGATAGAAGATCGCACGAAAAAGCTAAACGAACCAAAAGTAAATGCTATCTGCTTACTCGAGGAATCATCCACCTTTGCCTTCCATACAATTGAACTTATTTTGAATACGATTATAGCGTCTCCAGAAACTTCCGCCAGTTCTAATTAATTGCTTTAAGTTTGATGGATGAATTCATTAGCTCCTCCTAGTTCGAATGCTTGATCAATTTTCCCGCATTTGCAATTGTTGTTTGTGAAGTCCAACAAAATATGGATCGAACACAACTCATTATAATATTTCAATCATCAGCAAACTTTTGATTCTACAAAATTGACACACGCAACCAAAAACAAATCGTGAGCAACCGTCGAGAAGCAACACCTTCGAACTACCAAGGCCAGTGAACTATCTTTATGAATGTTAGATAGATTCCTCAGACATTCTTACAAATTATTTCCAGCGGATCAACAAAGTAAAACATTTTCTAACTCTTCATGTTTTACAACTACAACATGGTTTGGTTTGAAGCTTCAGTGACGACAAGCGTTGGTCATTGGATATTTGGTTATATATTAACACCCCTTCCATTACACTGCTAAAGAGTTGCAAAATATTACACAAAAAAAACAATCACCACACCGACATCTTTTAGACCTCTCATCATTGAAACACCTTTAACAAAACTGTTCCAAATCACTCTTCACCTTTACGATCTTGCCATGCCTTTGTTCATCTCAGCCTGTAAACACAAAAAAATCATTACTTTCTTTTGCAATAATGTGAACTTCAATGGTAGACACTTTAAGCGATGTCAATGATCACATCACATAAAGGAACAGTTTATAACCAGTAAACATCTTTGTATAACCAGGACGTTTAACGTGATTGAATAAACAATGCGACTTACGTTATAAATTGAATGGAACGGTCAAAGATACGATAAAATATAAAACTTTAGTTCCATTATGAGTTCCAATTCACTTTTTTCGTATTGGATTGTTAACACAAAGTAACCAAATTTAGCAAAACAATTTAAAAAATCATATGCGTGTACACAAACATCCACACGAATGCTTGTTTCTATTACGTATTAATTTCGCCAAAGGTGTACTACACACACCTCGATCCACCGATTGATTCATATTTTCCAATAGCACGCATAACCGCACACCCAATTGTATGAAACTCTACCCATTAAAAATTGATTTGTGGTGCAAAAAAACAGCACCTCTCTTCCCTGTATGGAAGTTCTCTTTATTGGTGCGATCCAGAATCATTAGCTACGCAGAACACATCGCACCCTCGTCGAATATTTCAGAATAAGACGCGTGCGCATACAGTGCTGCGATCGATTCATGAATCTTCACCACAAACATACCGCCATCACAAATCAGGTCACAAACGACACAATTCTTACTGTGTTCATGGACACACGATTTAAGAATCCCTATACAAAAAAAAACTACGCTTGTAAAGCTTTCGTGCGGCAATATTTAACGAGTTTTTTGTTCCTTCTCAAACCAGTAAAAATTCAACCATCAGATTACGAAAACCACACATTGGCTTATTTATAGCACTTCACCCTTTCGGGAGCCACAACAAAAAGAGACAGTTTCAAAAGTATAAAAAAAATAACACAAAGCGAGGAAAGGAGAAAAGATAGACCAACCAGCACCCAAAACCATGTTTCTAGGTATATGCAGCAAAACAAACAATAAGAAAAATTCCACCAAACCCTATTGTGTTGGGACAGGAAACCACACACAGCAGGGAAATGAGATTAATGCCCCTTCAAGATAATTGTCATTCATATCAAACTGTTGGTCATAAAAGTTAATGTTTCGGGTAACCAATGTTTGTCGCTTTGCATGTCAAAAACATGGTTTCAAGTACCAACATGAGGATCCCACTGATTGACCCAGAGAAGCACCTATGATTTAGGCAGAGATTGGGAATATATAAGCGCGGACAGGAAGCGGCACACAACATGTGCCCCAAAAATCGTCACGTCTGCTTGATAGTTCAGTTATGTGCATATTTTATACCAAAATACATAACAGCAACACAGTCTTTCTCGACTAGCGCATAGGGGTAAGCTTCAATATTCATGCCCGTCTACCCCTGTTCCTTCACAAGTAATATCTGAATACGCTTATCTGTTCCGAAAACTATGGCGATGCATTAGCTGATACACAATACGTCATTGATTAGACAAGATACAGACAAATCGCATTAAATCCCATCTTCTCGAATGCATTCATAAAAAAAAAACCTGCTTTAACATCCTGTCAACTATTGGTATACATATTTGTACTTAACAAGCTATTTTTCCAATTTTTTGTTGGATGCGAAGAACGAACGAAAGACGGAGTTTTTTATCATATCAGTCACTATTTAAGCACTTTCCAAAATTGCAAGGTACAGTTTAATTGAACGGCAGTGACCATAGATAACAGCAAAGTCGAGGATGGAAAAAAACCTTGGGTCAACAACCAAAATACATCTTAGATCATTATCAAACGTACATCCATTCCCATCTGCCAATTCATACGTGTTAATCATTACCTATATTTCTATATGTATGTATAAATTACGCCTGAATCATTTGCTCCACATTTTACGGCAAGGACCTATCCCAACATGCTCAAAGGAACATTACCATATTCTATTTCTAATACGCAATGTATCCATCAACGTTCCATCTAAAACACGCTTACACTGTAATCAATTGAACGGCGTTCAACATTTAACAATTTTACGTTACTTCACACAAACACGAACCAAGCCACCAGTTCGCTTATGAACGTATTTGCTTATGATCGCCACCACTCCATACTGTATCGAAGCAATTCAGCATGTCACCAACACTACCATTTGAAGACTGTCGATAACGCTGAGCATGATCTTGCGATTCTGATGGTAGCAGGAACGACGCAGTATGCTCCTGTTGCTGCTGTTCTCTGCCGAACAGGAAGTTTCCGCCGCCAGCTTCACTAGCGCTGCTCCAGCTTTTGATGGTGGTGGCCGCGGCGCTTTGCTGGTTCGCCGAAAACAAGCTGCTAACAACGGATATCGGCCGTAAGCTAAGCGGGTTTCGCTTCTCGCACTGAACGAAATCACTCTCTTGCAACACGCTACCATTCTCTTCTCGATCACTTGCCCCACTATTTCCTCCGTCCACTAAGCCAACCTCTTTATCTTCACTTTTGAAGCTTTCTGTGTGCCTTTTTAGCGACACCATATGCAACATTTCACTCGTACATGCATTATTTTCACTTATCACAAGACACTCATCGCGAGGATCGAATAGACGATCACTGCCCAAAGCATCGAAACTACCGAAAGCATTCGGCGATATCGTGGAAGGAGAATCCCCGCCGAGGAGACTCCCCATACCACTGCTTTTATCACTGGTGCTACTACTGCTACTACTACTGCTGCTGCTACAGCTTCCACTTCGCGGAGCACTACAATTTCCACTATCTTTCTGCATCCTGAACGATTCCTGATTCTTGCATGTTTCACCATCGAGATCAAGCGTTTCATGTAGCTGCTTAGTGAGCTCACTCATCAGCAACAGCTCATCGTCGTTCGTTTTACGCAAGCAGGGTGAAGCTGTTGAAGACCCTACCGGCTGTCCAGCGATCGAGCTGAGCCAGGAAAGATTACCGTAGTGTCCAGCGAATGGATCTTTACTTTGCACCGTAACCAAAAAACTGTCACCTTTTCCCACTTCACTTGCACTGCCACCTTGATCATCGTTCTCTTCGTCCTCATCCTCTTCTTCCTCCGTTGAACAAAGTCCCGGAAGACGGTTAAGCAACAGATCGCATCCAGAATCCGATCCGGAATCGCTAAAACTACCCTTCCGGGAAAGGCACTCGTCAGCACTGTCACCAATGGTAATTGTCGCAAATGGTGCTGACTCTGTGGAAGTGCACCATTTGCCCCGCACAGCAGCGCCACTGTTTCTATTGCTGCCAATCACTCCGACATTCTTTCTCCGTTCTTCGGGCTCGAATCCATCCGCAGAAGAACAGGAAGCCTGGCGTAACATCGGAAAAGCCCAGATACGACCGAAAGGATCGCACAACCGACAGCTGCAGTTCGAGCTGGCCGAGGGACTGATCGGTTCCGACAGTGGCAGCGATGTGGAGCATGACGGCAATGTGTTTGAGTCTTGTTCCTGCACTGACTCGGGAGCAGCTGCATTTACATCATTCGAAGCGAAAAAGATTCCTGGTAACGCTGCCGGCGGATGGAACGAAGCAGGGCTAGAATCGCCTGACTCGCTACCAGGACTGTACGCTGTACTCAGCAGTGGTACATGATGTTCAGGCGTTTGCTGCTGTTGATTATGCAAAAAGTGAGTGTGCGTTAAATATTGTTGTTGATGGTGCTGCTGTTGATAAAGCAACTGTTGATGCTGATCGTGCTGGGGCGGTAACTGTTGTTGCTGGGCTTGCAGTATCCGCTGGTGCTCTAGTTGCTGCTGCTGATGTGGTTGATGATTTTGCTGCAGTTGTAGCAACAAACGATGCAGTTGTGTGCATTGCTGCCGCGGAAGTAGCTGCTGCTGAGGTAGGGACTGGTACCTTGCAGCGGCAGCGTTACTGCCAGCTAAAATCTTGGCTAGTTCTGCAGTTAACTGTTCCGGGAACATTACAGACGGATTGTGGGACGCTATATAGCATAGCTCGTTCAAAATGTCTCGTACATTTGGTATCCCTCCGAGCGGCTCCATTGATGTTGAACCGTAATGCAACTGCGATTGCTGATGTTGCAACATAATGTTGTTCATTGCCTGTACGCTGGTACCACCAATGACATTCAGCGATTCCATACACGGTAACCCACCAATTGCACAGCCACTACCTGCATCATCGGCCGCTACGCACATACCACCTTCAGTGCCATTTCCTGCTGACCCGGCACCGCCATTCGATCCACTAGAAGGTTGGGCGCTAGGTTTGCGGTCTTTCTTACGACGCTTGCGCGGCTTTATGATGCGCGGAAGACACATTTCCGTCGAAGATGACGATGTTGTCGACGATGTCGAGAAAGAGGACGACGAGGCCGACGAAACCGATGAAGCCATCGCTGAGCCGGACATAACTGTCGGTGGACTGCTGGTGTTACCGCTCGAGGGAATCGACTCTAGCGAAACAACGGATTCGTACGATTTTATTACACCACCACTAGATTGACCGGCCGCTCCCACAGGCACGAGGTGCGCATCCAGGGGTCGACGTTGGCCGCCGTTACTACCCAGTCCCGGATGTAGCAGCTGTGTGGAAGATCGTGTCAAACAATTTGTCGAACTTTCCAGCAGGCTTTGTGACCCGCCACTTGTAAAAGCTTTTGCACTACCAACACCACACCCAGCGGTCTGCTGGGAAGCAGACGATGATGATTTATGGTTACGATGGTGGCTGTGGTGGTAACGATTGGTGGACAGAATTAACGGTGCTCCTTGGGCGTGCAAAGCCAGCCGGGTAAGGTTGGCATTTTCGTCGAACTCGACTCCGGCAGATGTCCCCTTCGGTAGGTTGTAATGCTGTTGCTGCTGCTGCTGAGCGAGATGCTGTTGATATGGATAGTGATTCCCATTGTTGACTGTAACTCCACTTCCGGTGAAATGCTTTCGCTGCCGCCTGTTACTGCTTGCGGTCGATATTAACGGAACACCGGTCCACCCACTAGCACCACCCGTGCCGGCCCCGCTATAGCACCCGGCCATATAGTTGGAGGATACGCCATGACCTCCTGCTGCTCCTCCCGTCGGATGAGTTGCCGGTGTTGCTGGTACCGATGGATTCGGATGCTGCACCGAATGGTTATGTGCGGATAGAGTGATAAATTGGTTCTGGTGCTGCTGCTGCTGGTGTTGATGCTGATGATGATGATGATGCGGATGATGCTGGTGGTGTATGTTTGCCGGTTGCTGATAGTATTCAGCAGCTACTGCTGAAGCTACTACTGGCGCCGTTCCCGACTGCAGACGCTGAGAATGCACCGGCTGATGATGGGAAGGTGGAGGCAGCTGCTGATGTACTACATATCGATTAACGTATCGTTCCATACAGCTGTTGCTGTTGTTGTTTGACGGCAGGAGGCTGCTGTTCATCATTCACATATAACATTCATGGATTGAAACTAGCGGCACACGCGGTCATTATTCAACTAATCTTCACTACAATGAACAATACACAATACACCAGGCAGTTACAGTTTATACACCAAACACACCAGGCACACGTTATACTATCACATGAATGTCGAGCACAAAAATAATCCTCCAAAACATGTAAGGCACTCGGGTAAGGCGATTCGAAATTCAGCAACACCAAAACTCGTAACACTTGTGGTACGAGACGATGCCGCAAACGAGGAAAACCGCGATTGTGCTTGACAGAGAAACCTTCCGCGCGCTACGAATGCCGGCAAGCGAATGGAATCAACATCGAATGAAAATCAAACGAACGCTACACGCTCTCGCTGCACACTGAGCTATTTGGAACAGTGAGAGGTAAAAAATATCGGTTAGAAATTCGATATTGTTCTTCGGTAATTTATTTTGTGCTCTTTTTGAGTAAAAGGTAAATTTTTAATCATCTAGTTAGCTTAACAAACATCAGTTTGTTAAGTAAATTTGTCAATTTTGAAATAGTCGTTGCTATAATGTGAGACGTTACGGAGAAGTCAGTTTTCAGTTCAAATTGGCAACTTACATTCAATACAACTTTCCATCCATAAAGATAGTTTTCTTTGAATAATTGCCAAAACTCTCTGGTTTTCATTCAAGATACAAGTGTTAATACACAGACATATAACTTAATTTATAAGCGAGAATAAGTTATATGTGGTATAAATAAAACACTTACAATGTAATTACAACTAGGAGCTCTTTAAAGAAAAATATTAAATAAAAAGAAACATTTTGAAATATATCAATTTTCAGTATCTTCAAACATGAGCCAATAATGCCATTGTGCACTGAGCGGCATGCTGCTGTGGCCCTTCGGGCGGTTCATGCTCTCTCACACTCTGCGTTTCAGATGAACCTGTTTTGAATTTCACTCAGAGAGAACAGGGTTTTTGGTCGATCATGGCACATCTGCTAAATATGCTATGCTAAAGGAAACCCCAACTGTCTTTACGCCTTTTTATTTGTTTAGAATTGTACTTAAAAGCCAAGTTACAGTAAAATTCACAAAAATACAATTACATCATTGTCACGAAGTCCAATCAATTTTGAGCAACAATTTTACAACTGTGATAAATTCTACTTCGAAGTCCATATAACTTTTATAAACTCAAATTTTGGATTATTGGTTTGTTTGGTTACTCACTACTTTTAATTTACTTCAATTTTTTAACAGATACAAAAGATACTAACAAACCATCCAGGGCTCAACCGGTTTGAGTAATATTCGATTTCACCTTTCAACCAAACTATTGCAGGAAAAAAGTGTAGTTTAATAGAGATTCCTTTTTATGTTAAGCATAACAGTAACAACTAGGTTTTTTGCTATTTTACTTTACATGTAATGAACCCTGCCTGAGCTACCTTAAACTTCAAATCCTAAAGAGAGTGCGGCCACTCAAAAGCAACTGCGAGAGAATGAATGGCCCGAACGCAGACCGAATGAAAACAAAAGCAATCGCAAAAACCGTGCCGGTTACTTTCTTTGCGTCCCACAACTGCATGCCCACTCTTTCTAGTGGCCACATTTCATTCGCCCGCTCGCTCTCTGCTACATTCCCTCTCCAAACACGATCGTTCGCCAGAGGAATTATATAAGAAATACCCTGCCTATAGTCGCTTCCATCAGGTAGATCAGGGAACGAAGAGGGAAAAGCAAGGAGAAACTAGAGACCGCGTCCACATTCGAAAGTGAGCCTCCTAGCATTCTCCCCTTTACAGCGATTTCTCATCGCCGGCGATCAAATGGGGGGATGGGTATTCACACGCGTCGCGATCAAGCTTTTTTCCGCCGGATTGCCGCAAACCACAACAATCAGCCGATTGTTCAATTATGCTGCCGTACACACTCGAGGGCTACGACATGCTGGCGCACGAGAAACGCAGCATAGACAGATGTTGACGGCTAGGCCCAATCATTGTTTGCACAGTGAAGCACGTGATCAAGTTTGCGCATCTTCTTTTTCTTTAACAAGCCACGTTGATAAGACCGGGGCGCTGTCTTTCTTTCGACGCACTCGGTTTCATTTCGCCCTTCTCATGCTTTCTCTTTATCTTCCGCAGCTCGCTTTGAAAGTTTCGCGGGAGGTGCGATTTGTCGCATGCAATAATGGAAAAGTGCATCTTCCAACACAGAGTTGGCGAAGATGCTGATCGGCGATGAGTATCACTTTTACACGGCCCAAGCCACCCGTCTATCAATGACGTACACGCCATGCGGGCCAATTGAACCGTTAATTGAAAGATGGGACAAAACTTCAAACAGCTGAAGAAAACACAATTTAACGACACCATGCTGATGGTACGTCACTAACAGTTTCAACAATAAATCAGTTTTTATCAAACTCGAAAAAGCTAGACTCCAGTACAATGAAGGTGAAAGTTTGTATATGTGACCAATGAAGGTCCGATTTTTTGGTAATAGAAACCGAAAGAAATAGAAACAAATGGTAAATAAATGATTACATTATTTTTAAGGCTAGGTTTAATCAATATTGTTGTTTTTGTATAATTCGCATAATCAAGTCAGTTAAATGTCTTGACTAACAAAACAATCTTTTAACACATAATTAAGAATCATTTTTAGACTCAAATGTTTCATACTTTTAAGTTAAAAGTTAATAGTTAGCTATAAAATCAAAGTTTATTTAAAACCACGTTATAGTGCCGCATATTTATCAATTTCCGTCAATAATTATTCATACGCACTCTTTATTTCATTAGGGAGGACCTGTAGTAAATACTTCAACTCGTACGACTAAATAACATGTCCGTCATAGGTTTAAAGCCTTGTGGACCGTTCCCCCGTAGCAAGGACTGACTATACGGCTGCGTAGTACCAAAAGTCCCTAAACCAATACGCCAGTCTATACGCCGGACGTGACCGAATGGGTCGTTACTACGTTAAATAGAAGAAGAAGAATATGTAATTTGTTTAAATCTTCTTAAAGACAGTTATAACGGATTAAAAACTGAATTTAGTGGTAAGACAATCTGACCTCCTGGTTAGTCCGGCACCAGGTTAATCAATGTTCTACAATAACATCTTTTAAAAAACAAATCTGTAATCAGAACGTCGTTCAGCTGTGCTGTTTGAAATACATCATCAAATTTTCTTCAACGTAATTTGACAAAACAGAACAACAACAACAACCATTTTTTTCTATTTTCCATGATATTGCATGCTGTTTTAACGATGAATTACTCTTCGCAATGAAAGTGCTTTAAAATATAGCGGAATCAAAACGGGCATGAGAATGACAAAAACCCAACCCACACAAAAATAATGCACAATCAACTTCATTTTCTGAACACCTAATGGATTATTGGATATGAAAAATGATACAAACATAGATAAACTTCAACGAGAAGCAATTGTCCGGGAACTAAATAAAAAAGTAAATACAAACAACAAACTCTTACCACAACCGAAACCGTTTCTTCCATTGAACCCTTGGTTCTGTGGATCTTTAAAGTGGTCGGATGCCTTGCGATATACTGTGAAATGTTTGAAGAAGCAAATACACGTCACCTACCT
Organism: Anopheles merus; assembly: GCF_017562075.2. Taxonomy (NCBI): domain Eukaryota; kingdom Metazoa; phylum Arthropoda; class Insecta; order Diptera; family Culicidae; genus Anopheles; species Anopheles merus. The sequence goes on from NC_054082.1 coordinate 54,103,175, forward strand.
GTAAAGTAAGAAAAAAAAGAAAGAAGAATTAAAAAACAAGAACTCAGAGTAATACCCGACACAAGAAAGTTGGTGACGAATGGCGAAAATTATTTAATTGATTTGGCAATTTTGTTCTTTAGATACACTTTCGAAAAGCGTAGAGAAATGGACAACAAGTGTGGCTTTCTTTCTGCAACTGTTTTTCGTTCCGTGCCAATCATCGGATCGCGAGCCAAGGCTGGCGGCGAGGAAATTTCCGTGACGGCAACCCAGCAACTCAAGATCGCCGCCGTGCCAGGCCGAGGCTCGATTGGAACCATCACTGTACTGTACAATCGATTATTGAATATTTGTCCAAGCTGGCGGGAAGCTGCAGCCTGACTTGGGAAAGTGATGAATGATTGTTGCTCCACGAGCAAAACAAAACACTCGTACATTCAAATGGAAATTAAACTAAAATCAACTATTGCGTTAAAAACCGCCAACGACTTCCCAAATACGTATATTTCCTTCTTCCTGGGCAGCTTTCTGCCGCGGTGCAGCAAAAATCAATTTCATCCCAAGCCCAGCGCGGCCAGTGGCACGCTTTCTACCCACAGCATCCCTTTCACAACGACCGTGTCCGCGCTGGGGAGGGTTTGAAAAATCAATAAAATCATCAGTTCCGGTAATTTTGGAATTAAAGTGTAGACCACCCGCCCCGACCGACCACTTTGCGTCTGAACACAATCGTTCACAATAAAAAGACACCAGTAGGAAAAAGCATCACTTTCGCGCAAGGCACAATAATGTGTTGTTGATCAAGTCACACAAATTCGCCCTTCGCGTCGGAGAATCGCATAGTTCTTTCCAACGATTTCGATCAACAATCAAAACTATCGACTGTGATTAAGTCTACCTCCCCGTTCACGCCGTGATCAATGATAAGCCTTTAGTTGCTTGATTTGTTTTGCGCTTTTGTACTGTCGAAAAGTAATTGAATAGAAACCAATTGAAAAATTACAAACACCCTGACTTTGTAGTACGAACATTCTGGTTAGGAAAGACGAAACTGGACGTGGTTTCCAGAAAAAAAGAGAAAGTTTAATAACAAGATAGAGACACATGAGTGTGATATTTTTTGCACTGAATTTGTATCCCCCGAATAACTAACCTGAATATGTGATTGAAATAAAATATCAAGAAAGGGCTAACATCGATTTGTAAGATTATCTTGAGTTTGATTTGCTTCCTTTTTTTGAATCCTAATAATTCAAAACCAATTCCCAGTTCAATGAGTATTCACTGATTTTCATCAACTTTCCGTTCCGAAGGCATCGACAACGCAAGCAGTTGATTTTGAACTAAACATGCATGTAGTAAAATTGAGATTTTTTTGCTATAATTTCAACTCTACTCTGTTCATCAATACTGTTGTGTGTGGAATGACATTTTTGTCCACCGCAATAATTCTTAGTACACGCATACGGGAAAGTTCACTGGCAGGCCCTGGGGGCTGAACGTGTTAATTCACAAATGTTTTAGTACGTTAAACACGTTATTTTCCTCTAAAAGGATACGACTTTCTTCTTACATCAACGGACATTTATGTTTTAAAATATTATTTCAAAATAGTTCACTTTTTTATGAAAAAATAAATTAAAACATTGTTTCACATCAATAGGCTTTAATTGATAGAAATGGCTAAAGTAGAAGTGGTGGCTTAGTAAAAAGGAGTGAGGAGCACTTTCGCACAAAACTTTCTTCTGCTGGACACCTATACCATGGCACCTGGTTTAATTTAGCTTGGACATGGTAAGCTCAGTGATGTGGCTGATTTTTTATACAGCAGAGCACCAAGCGTCAGCCGGTTTACAGGTGGTACACATATACATTCAAATAGATCAATATCGCAATACTGCAAAACAGCCGTCACACTAAAGTATAGTTTCCCTTTCGTTTCAAAAACCCGACGTTGTGGTGAATCCAAATTTGCTTCTCAAAACAGAACTGAACCAAACGGAGCACGTATTTTTGCTCCATTTTGGACACCAGACGAATAGCAATCAGGATGTAGATGACGAAAACAATCAAATCGTACCAAAAAAGAAGTGAAAATAGTAACGGTTCAAACAATATATCAGTCTCATTTAAGACAAACAGTAAGCATAGGACGTATTAAAACACATTGTTATCATGTTACTTTTACAAAAACTTCTCCCCATATTGTTAAAAAGTGGTCAAAAACCACCAAAAACATTGATTTTGAACGAACATGGATTTGAAACGATGCCGGATTAAGATTTTTTCCTTTTCCAAACTGTTTTTATTAAAGAATTTCCTAAACCTTCTTCACATAATGGACCTGTTTTGGACAGCCTAATCATCTCAAGCAAAAACTTGAGCCATTGCTACCGCCCAAGTAGAAACGGAAGATCACCCTCATAATGATAGACTGCCGCAGACCAATAGAACTATCCATGTTTATGTTGCTGGTCTCAATAACAACGCAGACCTTTCGTGATGATTACAGTGTGGGTGTGTATTGGCTTTACAATTGCCTTCCGCTAGGCTCTTTAGAAGGCACGGCATCACGAGTGCATAGTTCAGGAGCAATTTCTGCCTCTTTCAAGGCTTCGACAAAAGTCACTTTCGTTAGCTATGTAGCTAATCATTATGTCTACCAATCATTTTGCTTCTGCTGCGCTCGATGAGTAGAGTTACAACTGAATACTACATGGAAACGCAGGCCTTAACACTATTCGTTTCACTTTTTATTGCGTGCCATTAAATAACATAACATTGCCCTAATCTTTCTAGAAGTAGTAGAAACATTCAATGTTACTGTAGTGTATTTTTTGCACATTTAAATACGCAACAATTAATAGCAATTAATCACATTTCTTGCATTAAAACGTACAACCATATGAATACACGCAAATATTCCCTTTTTTGGAATTTCATTTAATTGTTACCAGTTCAATGAAATTAACAATTCCACCATTATTTTACTTAAGCAGGCAAATAACTTGTGTATGCGATTCAAATCTCATGTAATAATTTAATCATGTTCCTGATTAATTTTCTTCCGACACTTTAAACCGCAGAGTAAGGAAACAAAAAAATCTCAAATCATTTACATCGAAATACAAAACGATTAAAACTAACCAAGATGATACTTTCACCATCATATACACCCACAATTGCAAACTCTATTTATGCAAAATGTGTTAAATAGTTTATGGCGATTATTTTACTTATCCACTTTTCAAATGTTTCACGGAATTTGGAGATTCATCTGCGAAGCATAAAAAACAATTTTTTTAAACATATGTAGCATATAACAAGCAGACACCATTTGTTTTGATGTATTTTGTTTGTATTGCCGTTTAGCCCCTTTAGTAAATGCATGTAGGTTAAAACATTCATTAGTGGAAGCTATTATTGGCACAGTATAAACCTACATTGGTAATATTAAAAAAATAACATCCAGTTGTTGAGTATCAATCGATCGTTCATCAATATGCTACGGATGACGCATATAATAATTGAAAAGCATGTCACTATTCGACAACGCCCCATCTAAAATAATATCTTAATAATGCATCCTGCCAAAACTTTCCTTAAATCGGTTTTGGTATACCGTATGTATTCAATTTCCGCTAAAGATCGATCCTTTTTTTTCAATTTTAACCCCATGAGTCATCTACAGATGGATGGTATGGGCATCGTAAAAAAAGACTTTTCATACATGTAGTTTTTAGAAATGTTACTTGATATCTGCTAGTTGTACACCTTATAATGTGACCTTCTCCAGGAAAAACGATACGGAGTTTTCCAAGTCACTTTCGAATGTAAACTTTGTTATTCGCCGGATGCAAAATATTATTCCACATCGATCTGACATTTGATTTACATCATAATAATTTTCAATTTCGTCAGCATGATTTTGAATACTTCAACGGGATGCTACTATCGTTTTTACACCGGAGTTTGAAGCCGAATCGCGTCACCCGTTGACAGTTGAAGTGTTGAAAATCATTTTGAAGAAATTAAAAATTACAGGGTTTTCCAAGTCACCACTTTCCAATGGTTTTCCAAGTAAACTTTATTATTCAACGCGTGCAACATGTTAATCCACATCTATCCAATATTTCATTCACATCATATTAATTTTTAATTTCATCAGCATGATTTTCAACACGACTCAAGCTGCATTGAGTTTGACAATCCATTGTTATGTGTTGAATATCATGTGTAGAAACTGTAATTTCGTTTTAAAGCAAATGCAACATTTGACAGATGTTGAAAACATCTTAACTTAGGTGAATAATTATGTGCACATTCGAAAGTCACTTGGAAAACACTGTATGATGGAAATGAATTATCAGATTGATGTGGAATAACATTTAGCACGCGATGAAAAACAATTCTTACATTCTAAAGTTACTTGGAAAACTCTATATTCACCACCTCCAAGATGTTTTTCAACAGCTGCCAAATTGCGCATTTGCATGAAAATAACATTTCAGTTCTAACGCATGATTTTCAACATACCACAAAGAACTGCCAAACTGACTCCAGCTTGAGACATGTTGAAAATCATGTGTAAGAAATTATTGTGATTAAAATACAACATTTGAAGGCTGTTGAAAAACATCTCGCAAGCAATGAAAAATGTTGTAGATATTGGAAATTGAACCGGGAAAGCCTGTATGATGACATGATGACAATTTCGTCTACTGGAATGGATATTTAACACTTTGACCGTCAGCCTGACATCGCCGTGATTCGGGTGAGCACGTAGCACATGGCAAGAGAGCGATGAGGACGACAATTTCTCGTGCGACTGTTATCACTCTTTTGTTTCATCGCGATAAGCGGCGTAGCGCATGCAACTCCGAACCGCCTCCTAGCATAGTTATAACGGCGTTACATGGTGTACCTACTAGCCGTCCGGTACCGTCTAGGCCCATCAGACCAAACCGTTAGTCATCGAAGTCATTCAAAATCACCAATCGGAGCTTTTCGAAGCTAATAGTTTTACGGTTCCGGGCGACTCTGAATGGTTCCTGACGATTCCAAGCATGCAGCTACCGTCCGGATATTAGTAGAATCAATCGTTACTGATTTCGGTGCTTTGTTGAATTTACTCATTACTAAATTGCACAATTACCGGCATTCTAATACTTTTTGTACTTTGTCGCTTCTTTCCCCTAACCCCCTCCCCCATCCCTTTTTAGGCAAAGGCATCTACAAGATCGAGTCTATATAGGTTTCCTAGATTTATTTGTTGTCCGTAATCGGACATAGTCAGACGGTCCGCGATCAGAATTGGCTCCGGAATCGGAATTGACCTGGGAATCGCAATTTGCCCCGATAACGGAAACATAATTGACTCCAGAATTAGCATTAGCTTCGGAATGGGAATTAGTTGTTGAATTGAAAAAAAAGAAGTTTTAGAAGCGAAATCAGTCCGGGAATCTCCATGAGAAAGGATCTTTCACATGTAAATTTTGATTTTTTGCTGTTATCAATACGTAGTATGATTGGACCCAAACGCCTATTTTTATGGCGATGCCGAAACTGACTCCGTTTGGAAGCCGATTCTAATTTAGGACCCAATTCCGATTCGAAAGCTGATTTTGATTCTGGAACCAATTCCGATTCCGGAGTCGATTCCGAAACGGATTCCGATTCCAAAGTCGATTCCGGAACCGATTCCGATTCCGGAGTCAATTCTGGAATCAATTCTGGAGCCGATTCCGGAACCAATTCCGGAAACTGATTCCGAACCTACTATCCGGAATCGATTCCAGAAAACTGCGGAGTTAGCCGGAATCGATTCCGACAAAAACTTCATTTTTCCCATCACTACTGCCGTGCTCAGCATATCAACTATTGCCCCTATCTTTTGACTAAACTACTATTTTGATCAACCCTTTCTAAGAGGCCGGCACTATGTGATGTATTTGTAACTGCAGCAGGATAATCGGTCTATACGTACAGCAACATACGTTCTTTATTAGCTTGATCTGATTGCCTTATTTGAAAATCTAACACCATTCTACCTGACTATTTGGGCTATGCATACACACCAAGCAGTACTCCAATGATCTTTACATTGAAATAAAAATCTTTGTCATTCTATGCCTTCAACTTGTCTAATGCTTCATTTTTATCAAAACGACCTTTCCAACCGTTACATCTGAACAAAAAATATCACTCAAAAATAATATTTAAGTGCGCTCATCATCGCATGATTAGGCATGCTGCAATACTTCTTGAATTGGCTTGCTTCTTGAATTTCAAAACTGGAATGTTTCTATCACCTTATTTAAGGTATCACGGCACGCATCAACTTACCTGACAGATTATCCAGCATGTACGTCAGCAATTTGGACGTCCCGTTCGGTTCGTTGTAGATCGACAGCACATCCTTGCCGAGCGGATTTCCGTGCAATCCGAGAACATGCAAGTTGAACAGCTTCCCGAGCTCGTACGGGAGAACACGCAGATAGTTGTTGTTCAGCAGTAGCTCCCTAAAAAAGATAGACCATTTCAATCATGTTGTAGATTGGTCACTAGATGGTGGTGCCATACAGGACATGGCATTCACCGTACACTTACCGCAGCTGGATTAGCTCACCGAGCTCGGCTGGCAGGCTACGCAGCTTGTTCGCGGACAGATCGAGCGTCCGCAGATTGGCCAGTTGGCCGATCTGATGCGGCAAGCGCGTCAGACAGTTATCGTTTAGGAAGAGTGCCGTTAGATGCTCAAACTTCCAGAGCGTCGGACTAAGATTCCGCACACTGCCCGTTATCTCAATGCCATGCCAACACGTCTTTTTCCCGGCAGCAATGTCCTCGGCGGTCAGAAACGTTTGCTGTCTCCGGGGGTTGTTGCTTTCGTACTTGTCTTTATTGCGTGACATCCTGTCGCCCTGTCCGCTTCTTCTTCTCCGGCTGTAGCTTCTGGTGTACTGGTAGATGATGTTTCCTGCGGCGAAAGGGGAACGAACAATGTGATTAAAAATATGCCAAACAATAGACAAGAATGAATCTTCTTGATATGGAAGAAAACTCAGCCCAGCTCACCCACCTGCATCTACTTCCGGGAAAACTCGTAGGAAGTAGCTATCCTGTGATTCGCTGTTAAGTATTCTTTCAACCTCGAGATATTTTCTTTTTATCCTGTCGAACCTTCAATTAGATAAATTATGTTCAGCTTAACCTATACACCACACACAAACACATAGCACTCGCGCGCGCACACAATCACGAACTATTGATACTTGGATAGCAGGAGGAAGGTAAAATAGGTATCACTGTAATTATTTTTCACTTTCTGTGGAACAAACGAAAACCACCTCTAAGTTAAAGCATACAAAATCGGCTTTTGGCGAACTTCGAGCGGACAAAACGCAAACCCATACATACACTCAGACGCACTTGATAGGTATGAATGGTATACAATACCGTGGGAAAAAATGCCTCCCACAAAACCGCACACCTCCGAAGGGATGAGGGAACGCGCGGCGCTCACGATCATTCAATCGTTTGGTTAATTCTTACTCTATCTAGCACTTTTTCACAAGTTGATCACAAGCTCACAACACAACAGCTAAACATCTCCCCCTTCCCAACACAATAACCAATAGAATAACAGATACGGCCATCAAGAAAACTACAATCGCGGCCAAAGCCCGCAACCCCGAGGACCTCTGATCCCGCGTGTGTCCTTCCTCTCTTGCAACCGTACGCACACACACGCTCCCCTTCCTTCACTCCTCCCTCACTTACACCTGGGTCCACGGGTTCTCCACACGAAACCCACCACACACACATCCAACAAACAATGGCCAGCCTCCAGTTTCAGCACTTCTACTGCTGGCCGCCGTCGGGTATGGGTTGGAAGTATGTGAAGCTTAAAGTGACTTTGGGAAAATTGTTTATACTGATGCGTCGCGATCCAAACCCTTTCGGTTCCGCCTGACCTCACTGTCCCTGCGGGAACAAAGCGAGACAGTGTGGAATGGCGTATGAATTTTAGCAAAGAAAAACATCCACCACTACCAACAAGCAGCAGACCACCAGGACGTTGCACAGTTGATGTGATGAAAGGGCGATGACCGGGAGATCGGAGACGGGAATGATCACAGAAAAACTTTTTCCGTGCCCTCAAGCCTGCCTCCGCAGCCTTGCTTGAGGCTTTGGAATGAGGCTCTCGAAGATTGCACTTAATTTTCCTCGCCCGCTTACTTCCTAAAACCACGCATACGCGCCGCACAAATCCGCAGCTGCTTGCTTTGTCGCTAGCGCAACTAACTGCCACCACACAGCACTTTACCCGTACGCTATTTTGCTTCTTTAAAAACAACGCGACAAAGGGATTACGCGTCCGATTTCCTTTCGCAAATTTTTGTCGGGAAATTTACAACACACGAAAATGTACAGTAAAGATTTGCGTATAAAAATGACATTTTTTTTCTAAGATGGCAGCTGTCAAAACTGCTGCTCTCACTTGTCGAGCAGTTTTCGAGAAACGACCAAGGTGCATACACACGCACGGGCTTGTCATTTCGTGTTGGTGTTTTGTTATTTAGCGACTTCGCCTTATCATCGTTTCATTAACTAATAAAAAGAAAAATTTAACTGTGAATCGACTTAGTCCGGAGCCGCGCGGGTTAAAAGCTTATTCTTTACAGTTTCGGGTACGATCCGGTTGCTACTCGCAACTCCTCTGCTCGATACAAACCACAAGCCACGACAGAACGGCTTGCAGTGAAGAATCCTATTTTCACACATTTTTGATTTCTAGAAGGTTAATCGCTTCGCAAATACTGCCGCCTGCCTGCCTGCCTGCCTGCCTGCTCAATTATTGTTCTAGTTACAACTGCACTAGAGGCAACATCGACGAGTAAACGTAATACATCCATTGCGACAAGCCAAGGCGGAACAGCGAAAGACATGCAAATGTTTGGCATCGATAGTAGAAAAGCCACAACCTTCCCGGCGTATGTGGTATCTGGACTTTTGTTGCTGCTATTCGTACGACACAGTTCGCAACAAAGCGATTACAATGACTACATGAAACGAGAGCATTCCCTTTTCAAACCCTACCAAGGTAAGTGGCCCAGTGGTCTTTGTGTGCCAATCTACGCACGTCGAGAACGGTGATAAGTGTCTAACTAGCGCATCATCACGCACGCACGCGGTTTTTTTTTATCGGGTTTCAGGATCGGGCATGACAATACCGTACTGGGATTTCATAGGTACGACTTTCGTAACGAACTCTTACGTTCGGCTGACGCCGGATCTGCAATCGAAGAATGGCGCCATTTGGAATCATGTGGTACGTGCAGTTCGTTCTTTTATCTTGGTGAACCACTTCCTATAACTTTACACATTTGCTTTCCGCAGCCCTGCACATCTATAAATTGGGAGCTCCAGGTTAATTTCAAGGTACACGGCAAGGGCAAGGATCTGTACGGCGATGGCTTTGCACTTTGGTATTCTCGGGATCGGTTACAAACTGGACCGGTGTTCGGCAGCAAGGACAATTTTATGGGACTCGCCATCATCCTGGACACGTACAGCAACCACAACGGTCCGCATAACCACCAGCACCCGTACATTAGCGCCATGGTGAATAATGGTAGCCTTTCGTACGATCATGATCGTGACGGGACCCACACACAGATAGCAGGTTGCGAGGCCAAATTCCGGAATGTGGAATTTGACACGCAGATCAACATCCGGTACGAGAACGATGTGCTGACCGTGTTTACCGATCTGGAAAACAAGGCCACGTGGAAAGAGTGCTTCCGAGTGGAGGGCGTTAAACTGCCGACCGGGTATTACTTCGGTGCATCGGCGACCACAGGAGACCTGTCCGATAATCACGATATCATATCGATCAAGTTCTTCGAACTAGAGGCTCCGTCACTACTGGCCGAGGACCGCCGTCAGATCGTACCGTCGGCAGCTACATTCGAAGCACCGCGCGAACACAAAGACGATCCCAAGCCTGGCATGTCGAACGTGAAAATATTCTTCCTTATTCTTCTCTCCATGCTGATAGTCGTTGTGTTGGTTGTGATAGGCATTATGTTCTATCAGAAACACCAGGAAAACGCTCGGAAGCGGTTCTACTAAGAGCGCACAGTTCAGCCAGGGAAACTAGCTTTGTCTCGTACGGTCGAATATCTCTCTCGAAGACCAACCGTGACCCAATCACACGTTTGAAGTGACGAATACGCAACATGTACCAAACAAATCAGAACATTTAGACAAATTGCTGTACGTAAGCGAGGGCAAGCAGTCGAGAGAAGGTGGTTGTTCATACAGATTGCAGTGAGATGGACCATGAGTTGGTAGATAAATGCTTACACGAAAAACGAAGAAAAACAAACATAACCATCACCGTTATTTTCTCCAGCACCACTTCTGCTCTTCATCACCATGACTGCAGAGAGAGGCCATTTCCTTTTGTTGTGAATCACATTTTTTTCACACCTTCATTTACGGAATTTGCTGTGAAAGTATGTCTCTAAGTAAATCCCGCTCAGGCTAGGGTAAATTTTCAATATTATGAACCATACAAATCCCCTTTGGGCAGAAAAGACGAAACGAGCATACGAAATCATCCAAATCGTACACCTTCTATGCTGGACGACACTGAGTGTGTGGATTTTTAAAGGACTGCAGTCTTTGTTTTTGTGTTGTATGCATGAATTATAATTATGGATTTCCGGTTATTAATCTTAGCGTATATTCCTACTGAATCACAGTCTTGAAGGGGGCTTTATGGATAAGGAAATAAGTGGTAGGTTAACAATTGTCCAATAAAATCGAACGATGAACATACAAAGAGTGAACAACAATCCCTGGAGTTTGGACTTTTCAATTCAGTATATTGTGTACAATAGTTTTCATGTACGCAGTCAGTAAGATAAATGGAGCATATATTTCAAGAAGGTAAATCATAATTAAAGAAAATGGTTTTACAAGTTATAAAAATCGTTGGACAAGCACACACAAAGAAAAAGTCGCATTTTTTTTAAATCATCAGGACAATCGGTACAACATTTTTCGCTGCAAACGGTGCTGCAACTCGCCGCGCCGTATCAGCGTGTGAATCACCTTCCGCACTGCTGCTTCCGAATATTTCTGGCGCGCAAAGTCCTGAATAATGCTCTGCTCCGACACCTGCGATCCAATGGCGAATCGACGCTTCAGCTGCTTCTCAATCCGGTTCAATATCTCCGTATCCTCTTCGCTGGTGAATCCTTCCGCACCGGCAAGCGAACCACTGCTGGCAGCGGTCATGGTCGACACGGCAAAGAGACGCAGCGCTTCGCTGACATGTGCCTCTGTTGCAAATGGTTGCAGCTGCATCTTGGCCAGTGATTCGGAGATACGAATAATGGCTTCCAATTGACGCACGGTGATCGGAATGGACAGACGTTTGTCTATTGCTTTTTCATGCTCGCCAACACCGGCACGCAGTCGCACGTACTGACTTTTAAGCTTCTCGGCCGCCGCCTCGTTCAGCCGTGGGCCGCAATGCGTGCGACAGTAGTGGATGTACTTCTTCAGCATTGCCAGCGGAATTTCACCCTCTTTTGGTTCGGCTGTCGCCTTCGATGCGTTCATGTGGACGCTCATGACGTGCTTGGCCAGCGTGATATCGCGTTGCTGATCGTGTTCGTCCTTCACAATGAAGATCATATCGAAACGGGACAGAATGGTCGGCATGAAATCGATATTTTCATCACCTTTCGTATCATCCCACCGGCCGAAGATGGAATTGGCTGCTGCCAGGACCGAGCATCGCGAGTTCAGTGTAGTCGTGATGCCAGCTTTTGCGATCGAGATTGTCTGCTGCTCCATCGCTTCGTGAATCGCGACTCGATCGTCTTCCTTCATCTTGTCAAACTCGTCGATACACACGACACCACCGTCCGCTAGTACCATGGCGCCACCCTCCATGATGAAGTTTCTGGTTGCCGGGTCACGGATTACTGATGCGGTCAGACCAGCCGCACTGGAGCCCTTGCCTGACGTGTACACTGCAATCGGTGCAACCTTTTCGACGAACTTCAACAGCTGCGATTTAGCCGTTCCTGGATCTCCCAGCAGGAGAATGTTAATGTCCCCACGACGCGTCAATCCGTCCGGCATTCGCTTGCGCGATCCGCCAAACAGCATGCACGTGATCGCTTTCTTAATATCCTGCGAGCCGAAAATGCTCGGAGCCAAACTGTCCGCCAACGTGTCGTAAATGTTCGGATTGGCAGCCAGCTTACGGAACATTGATTCCTCCTCGGACGTAATGTTGTTGAAGCGTGATATAGCACCCATCCCCTCCGTGTCGACCGTAATGCCCACCACTCGCATGTACGGAGCACGCACGCCTATAATTGCTTTATCCCGACCATCGCGCTTACCCTGGCGAGCGATCTTCCGGATCGAAAAGATGCCATGTATCAGCACTCGATTGCCAGGCACCACCCGCTCGCACAGGCTGCGATCGCAAAACAGCTGCATGTGGCGTGGGATTTCACCCTGCGGTATAAAATCGGGCAGTTCCTGCAGCTTCAACACCTGGAAATCGACACAGCGACATTTGTCCGGCATTATAAAGTAAGGATCAAGCGGACACTTCGGCCGTCCTGCCTGTTCCGTGTTACACTTTCTGGGCAGTTGATACCCTTCCAAGCCCGGATTAACAGGCAAATTCGGAATGACATTGTTACAGGTGCGGCACTGGATGGAAATACGGGTTGCTTTGGCTTTGATTCCGGAGGCCGCGATAATGATGCCAGCAACCTTCACCAGCTTCGACACGCAGTCTGACTTGAGGTCGCGGATGTTGGTCGGATTAGCACCGGAAACGAGCAACACCTGAATGTCGTGCACGACTTCCTCGCCTTCGGGTCTTGGGGAGGTAATCTCGTCGGCCACTTCCCGGGCAGCTTCCTCAAAAATTTGAAGATTCTCTGTCGGTTGTTTGTACAGTTTATCGGCCAGCGATTCATCGAATCCAGCCAGATCCTCGATCTCCACCTCCAGATAATAGCGTCCGAGAAGGTAGTTGCGTTTCAGCGTATCACTGTAGATGAAATTGCCAAGTTTGTTAGTTACCAAGAAGGGGTACGAAAATGAAACAATTGAACTATTTTCTACTCACCGATATTTGTAGGAAAAGTTAGCTTCACAGAATGTTCGGATGAACTCGCGATACTGCTTCTTCACCAGTTGCAGATTGATCTGGTTCGAGTTCTGCTGCTGGTCACCATCGAAGTTGTCCGAGAAGAAAACACCAACATCATCAAATCCATCCATTTTTTTACGATTGGGACGGTTTTAGGAATAAATTAAACACAATTAAACAGCAACTTTGCGAAAACAAACACAGCTTGCAAGCGGAGTAACCAAATTTACAGCCTGTGCCAGATGAAGCCACACAATTTGCGCGCGCAATGTGTTGACAGTTGTGTACGTCAAAAGTTGTTTTCTCTGTCTAACTGTATTCCTTTCTCGTTCGTTTGGATCATGCAAACAATGGGAAAATCGACTACATCATTCGTCCACAATTTGAAAACACGAATGTATTTTGACCAGATGTACCGCAGTGCAAAAAGAACATAACAACAGTTCGGAAAAAGCCAAACAAACACGCCGAAGCCACAGCAATATTATAAATCAACAATTTGTAACGCAGTACCCACACGTATTGTAAGTTTGTAAAGTTAGGTACTGTTTGTACTCTGCTAAAGAGACGTGAACGTCGTGAAACAAACCAAACAACAGCGAACAAACTAAACGTTTGACCATCCCACAACAGCTGTTCCGGAGTGGGAACGTCCGGCGGTACATTTCCTGTTTCTCAACTAGTATTCTCAGCCAACAGCAATGGCCAGTTGGGCAAACCGTCCTCCCATCGAAAGTAACGGCGGTTCTTCGTCATCGCGCAAGAAATGGAACCTTGAAGGTGACTGTTTTGAGCGGCTTGATGATCTCATACCGTCCGGCTCTTACAATGGCCTTGAGCACCCGTTCTCATTTGCACTGGTTTCCTCGCATTTCAGATAAAAAGTCTCTTCGCAACTTAAAGTACCATTTCGCCGAAGATGGCTGCTCGGAAGTGCAGTTTGCGCTGGCTAAACAACTGCTGGAGGAAAACTCCGAAACCGATCCAGCTCACAACCACGCTCAAGGGGTGCACTGGTTGTTACGCGCCGCTCAGCAAGGACACGAAGCGTCAATCGAACTGCTCAAAGAATGCTACGAAAATGGCCGTGGCATTACCGAGGCGAACGAGGAAGACGTTCGCACTATCCTGGCCATGAGCCCGGGGGAGCGTTCTGCACGTCGGGCAGCGCAAGAACTCTTTGCGAGCCTCTCGAATGGCGAGGAATACGTGACGGCAGCACAACTTGAAAAGCGAATGCGAGAAATCTACAAGATGGACAAAAAGCGCCGACGCACCCAGCCGGATGGTGCCGAAGCAGAAGGAAGCATGGAACACAGCTTGGGAGGAGGTGTTGGATCCGATGGTGGACGATCGCCGGCTGGAGAATCATCTCTCGGTAGCCCAAACGCCGGCAGCCATCGGTTGCATCGTAGCCCGACCGTGAACCACATTTCCGAGGCGCATCTCTTAGCGGCCGCCGTCAATTATTCGAACGGACATCTTCCGGCCGTGAGTGATGCACTCATGTTGTCATCACCCGATCCTCACAGCCTGAATCACGTGCCGTGCTTTCATCGACCATTTTTCCACCCCTTCATGTTCTTCCAACTACTGTATCATCGGTTCGTGTCGCTCCTGTCCACGTTTCCCGGCTCGAGCGGTAGCAGCTGGATGCAGCTGTGTCTCGTTCTCATCACTTACTGGTACTTTGCTAGCGATAACCTTGTATCACTGCTGCCCGTTGGGGGATACTATTTGAGCCTCGCCATCATGGTATTGTGCAGCTTCCGGATGCTGAAATCCAAACACGAGTTCATCGATTTTCGAATGTGGTCTGGTTTGTTCTTGCGTTACGGTGACGAACATTTGAACACCAACGACTCGGAGAACCAGTATCTACGCAACAACCTGAAGCCCTATTTTTACTTCTTCACGGCGTTTTTCGTCAACATGGTCTTGCAGCCCAACATTAACGACCAATGGCTACCGTTTTCCGAGATAACGGTGCTCGCATTTGCGCTAACCTTTCTCACGATGTTCGCCTTCATTTACACGTCGGGCGATTCCTTCCCGGACTACCTGATCCTGTTCTCGTTCGGGCTGAACGTGCTCGCCAAATACCCGTACGAAATGGACGATGTCGTGACGACAGGTTGGCGCTTTCTGGATCTAAAAGTGCCTGGATTTTCCACGTTCGTTATCGGCAATGGAATTGAATTTTGTCTAAACTGCCGCGCGATGCTCTATCTCATGATTCCGGGCTTTCTTATGTACATAGCGCGACGTAACAACTGGCGTGGCATCTACCAGTACCTCATTCCGCACTGTGTGACTCTTGCATGGTTACAGATCTGCATCATAAGCTCGCAGTCGGCGACAATGTTCGGTTTGGTGCGTGGTGCTCTAGGATTATCCGGATTGTTGCTGTTTCTACCACTCTTTGGCATCGTTACACTGCTAATTCCCGTGTTTGCCGTCATCGAGTGGCTCTCGCTGTCGGATTCAACCGTCAGACTTTGGTCGTCGATTGGCGCTGCTGTGACGGCCGTTGCCATCTCGGGCTACATGGCGAGCTCACGGCGAACGGAACGATACGTCACCTTTCTGCAGATTGCAATCTGTGTCATTGGAACCATCTTCCTCACACTTCCCCACATGATGTCGAACTTTGAAACGATTGGAGTGAATGAAAATCGCCTATTCGAATCGACAACGTCTGACTCGCTCGATGACCCTCGCGAACCAACGAGTGGCGGCGATGCCCTGCCATCGACTCTGAGCTGGGATACGTACTATCAATTCTGCCACCAACCGGCGTGGGATACTGAGAATAAAGTGAAGACGCAACTTCGCTGTACCAATCTCGATGGCACACTTGTCCGTTGGGAAGGAACTGTAGTCGATATGGCAATCTCGAGTCGCCGCAATCTTCGGGCCCAACTAATCGAAGGATATCTGCCAAAGTTTTTGGCCGATCGCATCACCTGCATCTACGGTGAACCAATTGAACCGGACTGTGGCAACCTAAATGGATCGGTTGAGGGTGAATGTGAAAATTTAAAACATTTCATGCAACGACAACGCACGTGCCATCTCAATAAATGGAATACGTAAGTATAATTTTATTGCTATATTTTGGTCAAGTCGCTAAATGGTAATTGTTCTCTTTCATCTTTTGCAGCTATGAGTACGAACTGAAGATACGAATGTCAACTGGACTGTTGACCAAACCCGTCGAAGTTGTTCTGAAAGCACAGCACGTGTTCGGAAACTTTACTCAAAGTCTCAACTATTCTGATCGCGTATGGTTCGTCGGCGTCTTGCGCGATTCGGCACAATCCGGGATCGCGTCATCCGGAAACACCGATCAGCCACATTGGGACACGATTAGTAGTGGATTTAACTTGAACATGGGAGGACAGGCCGGAAGTTTCGGTGTGCATTCGATGCGATTGGGACGCAAGAACCCGCTAGTCGAACTCCATTCCATCGGATGTCGACAGTGTCGTAATCCTGACCTCCCGACTGTTCATCTCACCGAAGGAATGAAGGTAAATGGACGTATGCGGGATCTACTGCGAGGGGTAAAGTATTTGTTGAACGTCATCTTCAACCCGCTGGTGATCTTTAAGTAACGCACTCCAGGCACTGTGTGGGACGTGTATTGTAATCGATGCTGGTCATACTCCGTACAACTCGCTAGTCGCTCTGTTGGCAGAAGTTCTCGTGCTGGGTCCACACTCTTGCCCTGGCAGAAGCAATTTGTTTTCTTCTTTGAGAGTAGCATGATGTATCTTACATAAACGTCAGTAGTTGAAACTTTCTTACAAGAGAGCTAAGCTAACGATGACGATGACTGTCTGTTTTTTTCTTTATGTTTGCTGAATAATTTTACGCTAATAACATTTCAATTTAAAATTTCTTGAATTTTGCAATAACATATAGTACGTAATGAACGATAATAAAATTTGTAGAAGTTGTTAAACTAAATGCCGAAAAGTAAAAGTTTTCATATTTCATTGTAACAAAGAAAGAAGCAAATAAGTTATCTATTTTCGTTTTTTGCTTTAGTTCCCTTGTTCCGTTTGTCGTTACTAAATGAATATTGTCTAACCGCCACCGTTCCCAGGGCATTGGGGTAATGTATTGTTTGGGGCAATATTGTTATTTGCAAATAGTTACGCAATATGCGCATTACATTCACCTAATATTCCTTGTTGACTGTTTGACCTGGGGGAAGAAACTCATTCTGCGCAACACCACGATAATCGAAGAAAACAGTCAACATGATTTTGATCGATTGATCGGTTGTTTCGCGATCATAGATTGTTTTCAGGTCAGTTTCTAATTTAAACAGCGTTATTTAACAATCGCAAGAATTTTTTTTAACAGTCCAGCTGTCACAAATAATGACAACTGTTGAAAAACATCTTGTAAGTTTTGAAGAAAGCTGTTCATATTGAAAACTGTACCAGAAACCAGTATCTGTGTCTATAGATTTATTTTAGTACCACGCAACCATATCCATAACCATAACCATAACCGTATATCAGCTCTTGCTAAGGGATATGAGATTTGAACCCATGATCGACATGTTTATTAAGTCGTACGAGTTGAAGATTGTACCACGGGACCTTATCATATTTATAAATATGGCCAATATAGATTGGTATAATGTTGGTTAATCACATTATAGGGAATCCTTATTGTAGATTTGGAGCCTTATTAACCAACAGTTTCCTTCATTCACCAATAAAATTCTAGGAAGCCAATAAAATTCATGTGCTCTGCGTAATCCTGAGCGTAATGCTATGGAACGCAATCCATGAGAATGGATCACAGTCAACTACGTCTGAATCGTGTTCAGCTACGTTTGGATCGCTTTCTGCTTCGTTTGGATTTTGCAGTAACTACGCAAAATTTCATTGCGGTGCATAGTTTATTCAGCGACCGCTCGGCGTTCTTAACGATTCTCAACATAACATACGATTTGTAAAGCAACAATTTTATATTGTTCTATGGTTGAACCCAATTGAGAACTTTAACCACATTTTAACAATGAATAACATTAAATGGATGCAATAAGCCACGGATAATTTCTAATCACTATAGACAATTGTGAAGGTGTAGTGGTGGTATTGACAGATTTGTTGGCTTCTCCGCATCGGAATCATTTCCAATCAGAGACCGTCCCCTCGTAGCAAAGAAGGAATATCCGGCTAAATCTTGAAAGCTCGAACAGGACTGAATGGCGACGTAGGTTGTTACGCCACAACGAAGAAGATTGTACAGGTTATTTCGTCAAATGTGATCAAATATTTAAAAAAATATGAATTGTAAAGTAAGCTCACGTAAAAAATACTATGGATTTGACAATTGAATGCATTAATTACTTGATTCTTTCCTTGCGATGCAAATGCGCCCTGCGGTCACTGAACAAGCAGTGCGCTACAACGAAATTTGCGTGGTTACTGCAAAATCCAAACGTAGCAGAAAACAATCCAAACGTAGTTGAAAATGATTCAGGCGTAGTTGAAAACGATTCAGACGTAATTGACTGTGATCCATAGCAACTGGATAAAGATTCAAAGGAAAGTGAGAACAGGTGTATTATCAGATCCATTAGGTTGGGCCAAAACAAATCGTACTTCCTGAAACGCGATACCTATTCTTCTAACCTCCAAACCACGGTCATATGTCGGTCTGTACAGGGAGATTTATTTAATAGTACCACACAATCATATAAAGTCAGCTTTTGCTAAGGGATATGAGATTTGAACCCATGACGGACATGTTTATTAAGATTTTAATATAGATTTTCATGCCGGTTTATAGGCTTATACGAATATATATGTATTACGACTATTCACGTCACATGAGATAAACATAACTAGGCGCCGGAGATGAATTGTGGAGGGGGGAAGGTTAGGGCGATCGAGATGGGAATCGAACCGATCCGGATAGTTCCATCCTTGTAAGAGGCTGACACGTCTATCCAAAATACCAATAATCTCCGACCTGGGCGTGGTGTAAACAAACGTAATTTTAACAAATAATCCTTTATAAAGTTTACATCTCGTTTCTGCCGCATATTCTGTTTTCATTATCTACCTTGTTACCCTATGTCCTACATGATATTCGTCGTTATCTGTGTTTAGCAAAGGAAATTCTTCAAGAATGCGTAAACACCAAAGAGAAAACACACATTAACACGTCAATCGGGACTGAGGTGGAATGAGCGTTTTGGCTATATTCATGTTCATGCTCTTCCAGGGCACGGTCAAAAGGGATGAGGAAAAATTGAAATAAAAAAGTATTGAACGATAAATTGCAGTCGATTACACCAACCATTTGACTTGCAAACTGAGTTGTATTCGAGCACGAAAGTATACGAGTAGGTTGCAACTCAATCTACCTTGAATGTGGTCCAGGTGTAAATCGTTACTTATTTAGGCACTGCAAGCTTGCGTTTCGTAAAAAATTGTCACCCTTGGCCAGCTCATGCAAAAAAAAATCGAATGGCCATTCTAATTATTTGTACGTTTGTACCAAACTTTGTTTTTGCCCTAGCAATTGATAGTGTCAAGGGTGTGTGGGGATGAAAATTTTAATCTTTTGGCATGCATTTTTGGTGGCTTATACAACACTAGACGAGCGATAAAATCTTTATTTAAATTTGTATTTATTGTTATCGAGGTGTGGAGCTTAACCGTTTCTTATTATACTTAATATTACCAGTTATTATTGTATTAGCTTGAAAGTAAAAACATATTTAGAATTTAAAAAAAACATTACAGTGGAACGCCCTTTATCCGGGATTTTCGAAACTTGACCTAGTCCTAATTATATAAATGTTAAAATGCTTTTGCTAAATCTTTTTTGAGCTCCTGTAATAGAAGCGTTTTGGTCGTGAACGTCCTATAAATGATTAATATAGGAAATGTAGTTTATAGCATCATTTTTTTTTCGCCTCAATCATCTACCACGTAATTTGTGGCAATTTTCATTTTTTTATTTGTCTCGCAAAAACGTTTCACTATCATATTTTTATCCTGATAAATATGTAAAGATGGGTAAAACAATGAGTAACTGATAGCCCAGGCTATTGGTGGCTTATGGCAAGCCTAGACCGACTACGTTTGTTGTCGGAAACAACAAAAATTAGAAGTTAATATATACTATTAAGTAATAATTGCAGTAATAGTGATCATTGCATTTAATTTTTATTCAACAAAATATAACACACGCATTACCTACCAAAACATGCAATTTATATTAAAAAAAAGACAATTGTTTTCATTGGTATATTTGTAAAATATCATCATTTCCCACAAGAATACATACTTACTTTCCACTTTCTTTACAATTGACTCAATCATGGTAAATATATAAACAAAATCCCAACAGTTGAAATACAGTAAAAGCTATTATTTATTAACAATGAGGCACATTCCTTTATTTTGCTCAATGCTGCTACAAAGAACAATCCATACACTACAGCTAGGACTTTCCACCCATGTCGTTAGCCCTCATTTGCCTATTATTGTCACAAAAAACGGTGTTTATATATCACTATTTAAAAACGAGAATTAATGCACTACTACAAATACTTTTTGCTACAGTCCTGCCCATACAGCTCAATATGCATTTTATATTCCGTCAAAAGGTAAAACGAAAGGAAACACACTTTAAAGATTCCAGCCAAAGGCGAGGGGTAGTAACCCACTGGTTCTTCTTCACAAATTTTGTACGCACACTTCGCAGGGTGTTTCAATGTCTCTGGATCTTGTCAGAGTGGAAAACTCGTAAGGTCAGAATGTGTGGTGAGGGGGAAGGCGGGAGGGGGGGGGTGATGTTACATTTGCGTAAGCAACGGCTCCTAATTGCTTTCACTTTTATTCTGCTCTGACGTACCTTCCTGTGGTCTAGCGGGAGATGTATAGTCAGCCCATATTTTTCTGATTTTTTAAAAAAAATTCCCACTATCGCTCTTGTGCGTCTTTCTCTCCGTTTGTGAGTGATCGGGCTGAGCATGCTATGCTAAAATCTAGGAACCCGATAGGGAAGTTTTCCTGGCCCTGGTGGAGCATCTCTGATCGATAGCTCACCCCTTTTCTGCCACAACTAATGCTATCTCATTTGCATAACACGATATGCTCAAGCGCGAATCAACTAGAACGATGATTTATGTTATGTTATTTTGCGCAAAACAGAAAACGAAAACGGTGCTATGTGAGTAGCAGAAAAATTGGATTTTTTCGATGCACTCCAGAGGGGCGGGCGATCAACGACGATCGTCCATGGCATCGCGGCATTTATTGCGTACGTGGTCGTTTGCTGAACGTGCTTATTGTGTGACGAAGCAACGCGCAGTTTACTATGATCCCTGTGTGTCCCGTCTATCTGTACAAACAGGAACGAGAATGGGGCTCATACATTGCGATGTGAAATGATCGATTCATCGATCATGATGCCAGCGCCAGCCGCGTGCGGAATGCGTTTCAGATATAGACACGCAAACCGTTGTAAACATTGTACCACACACACATACGCATTCTACGCTGGTTCATGTTGGATCCGGTATGCAAAACAAAACGAGAAATTAAAATTAAATCTTCACACCGGACATACAAGAAGCTGCACACGAAATTCCATCCACCCACTCACGTAAGCTTGCGTAAAAATCTTGGAATAACAACAAAAAGCGACAGACGCAGGACATAAGTCACGCAGCAGGAAATCACTCGATTTAGCACCAACCAGATTCACTGCTCAATAAAAAAGAATGTTTTGCGTTTTGAGGATAGAAAAAATGCACCGCTCGTGCCGCACCGAGTGTCTACGGAACTACGGACCAAAACGGAAAAATCTTCCTGAGAATCGGGCCAGAACAGATGGCGTTTTTTATCGTGTTTGTTTAAAAAAATCAAAATTGCCCCTCTGTTTCATCACACGTTTTTCCTCATTTCATTTAAAAATGTACAAATCCAATCCGACACACACGCACGCGCAACGCATTTCCTCCGTGCTTGGCGAGCTGCAACTCCACTCCATATTGCCCCCATTTCACTGCTGCAAACTGTGCTCCTCCATCCCATCCGGTGGTCTATTTCTCCTTCTTGGTAGATGATTTCAGCTCCTTTCTCGTCTTGAAACCGCGGAAGCTGGCCTGAATCTTGGTCGCGGCCTCGGTGGCCATCTTTTGCTTCTTACGCACCAGAAAGCCGCGCACATTCGCCTGTATTTTGGTGGCCGATTTGTCCTCCACCGTGCCGGACGATGACGTGCCCGAACCAGAGCCAGCGCCTGCACCGACCACCATTCCGCCGGACGCGATGACGGCACCCTTGCCCCCACTGCCCTGTCCGCGCATCTGCTTGCGCACTCGGTACCCGCGGAATCCGGCCTGGATTTTCGTGGCCGCATCATCTTCCGACTGGGAGGAGTTCGGTGAGCTCGGATGAATATGCATCTTGGTTGGTGGCGTTACGGGTCTGTCCTGGCTGACGTGCTTGCTGCTATTGTTGTTGATGAAGCTGGGCGCTTGAATCGATTCCGAATCTCGAGGAACCGGTTCCACCGGTGCCGCTGGGTGTTGGGGAGTCTGGATCACTTTTTCCACCGTGTATCACACAATCGTTTAACCCTGTATTTTTTACACGCATACGAGAGCACACGCGTATACAAGCTTGGTTCGGGCTGTCTTGCCCAGCAGCGGGATGGTGATCGTATTCTGCCTCACAAGGGGTGTGTTTCAACTTTCACTTTGAATCAAGAATTCATGCACTATGCACTTTCTTTTGTGTTTTTTTTTCGATTCTTCCAACAAAACGTTCAGCTTAGTTGGGATGTGTTTACACGCAGACTGGATGTATCTTTCAGCAAACTAACCCCGGTGGTGGGCGGCTATGCGCAGATCGCTAACGTCACGTCGAACCTGGTGAACGAAGTATTTCCAACTGCGGGAGAGCGTGCGCTGCGAATGGAACCGTGGTCGCGCGTTCGGATGCGCTCCTACCAACTCATCCGTCTGTTTGGTTTGTTGCGAGCGGACGAAACAGAGACGGGGTATAGCGCAACGGCCGGCAAAGGAAAGAGATGTCTCGATAAATAGTAGGAGAGCGGCACACGAAGATCAAGTGCGCGAGCAAGAGACACAAAGCAACCGCGACGCGAGAGTGCTGCTGCTGACAGATAAATGGGCTTTCCGTGGGAGATGCTGTTAGAGTGTGTACAGTGATGGTTATATGAATGGGACAGTTGGGAATATGAAAACACCTCAGCTTCATGTATTATGTACTTTTGTCGGATTAATCCAAACCAACTTACCAACTTTCAATCACATTGCTTAGATTCGCCATTCCACTGTTTAAATTGGGCCAGTTTCATCCATCTAGGCTGTTAGGATAAACACGGACATGCTAAAATCTTAAAGCACAACAATAATTGTTCTATGATCTGACTCTTAACAAAATCATACCCACAACCAATACACTCTAAAGCGCCTGCCACTTTTGTTCTGCCGTTCGGCACTGTGTTTCGTCTATGAGGGACAGCGTTGGAACTGTTGCCACAATCGGCGTCATAACGAGCAAACCAACAACAAACATCGCCACACATTCCAGTGCGTCATGCAAGAAGTCCCACGCGGCCAGAGAATTATGGAACCTAAGGTCGGTCTAGTGACGCTAGTGTAGATCGATACGGATCTGATCAACTGTTCTTCAAACACAGGTACAACGGTAGATGTATAATATAATTTAAAATATATTACTTCACCTTCACTTACTTACTTTGAACGATTTAAACATATTTAAAAATGAATTCAGTTTCTGCTTAAGACATGTCCTCGACACTCCATCATTACCAGCAGCCAATGGAGAAAACAAACTGTACGGCAAAGCACTGTAAAATGTAGCTATAATGGTTTTCTCTCTAATGCTATTCACCTGAAAGGAAAGCCACCACCGAGTTTAGAAGGTCAGAGTCAGTTTGAGTTTGCATACCGCTTAAGCCGTACCAGATGGGAACCATTTTCGTCAACCCGGGAACCCTGGATAGATCAACAACATGGGAGTTCATGGGCATGCTGGAGAGCAACAGAGCTACAAACCTCCCCCCACCAAACCTCCGTTAGACACATCTATTGACGCTGCCTCGGTTTTTGTCGACACATTTGCATTGTTATGTACCAATGCACCCCAATTCTCACCAGCTTCCACAATGCACCATCCCGTGGGAGGCAAAAGGGAAAACTCAACACACCTTCAGTAGGGGGAAAACTGCTACAAAAGAGAGAAAGAGAGAAGTTAAAAATATGAAGCAAACGCTCGTTTCAGATGGCAAAGACGGCATGATGCGGGGACACTATGCATATAACAAAAACGTGGCGGTATGGTTTGCCATATAAAGCATCGAATGGAGCACTGTTGGGTCGCTGCTCGGTGGTGTTGTGGGGTCTCTCTTTCTGTTCATGTGTGTCCCTTGCTCTAGGAACGGTAGGAATCAATAGAGAGCCCCTGTGGAATTAGAAAGATGATCGTTTTATTACTATTTCATTGTGTTTTTCCCGAACCATCATCATCATGAGCGAATGGATTGGCACACATAGAACAGGAACTAGAAACAGTGGCAACCAAAGCGGCAACAAGTTCGCAAACAAACAAACAAACAAACAAAACAGCACAAACCGAAAGCAAACGCATACATTTACCAGTTGATGGTTTACATTCCGTGATTGGCCATTGTTGGTCAGGGTCAGGCGCCGATGTGTGCGACGTTTCGTTGCGACCATAATGTATGAGCGGCTTTTTTGTATGTGTGTATTTCTTCTTTTGGTATGTTTATTTTTTGTTGTGCACAATGTTTCAGCACAATGTTCAACTCGATTGATTTACGAGTTAGCTCTTTTTATGGTGATGGTATATGGTTGTGTTTCTCTTTTTTTTCTGCTGTCAGATAATAACCCAAACATGCGTCAGGTTTATTTACTGTCGTTTTGCTGTCGATTCGTATTTTAAACCAGGGCGATTAACCATTGCCAAAAAAAGGCTTCAGAATATTGCTATCGACATGCACACATTGAGCATTATGTGCTGAATTAAATACTTAAATTCAAATAATATTTCCCAGTCTGCAATGTGTTGTAGTTTACTCAACTTTTCCCTACCTTTCTCACGTTTTTACCTTCCACTATACAATGTGTTTGATTGCACGTATCATCTTTGCAAACATTGTCATTGAACATTGATAAACCATCCACCTGCATGAAACGACAACTTGCCCAGGGCACGTGAATCCAGCCAGACCCCAGACCAAAAGTACCACACAACCCGCCGGTCATTCGAGTTCATCATCATCATCACACACGTGGCAAACGATGCAATTTCAATCATTGCACTTTTCATCATTGCGCATTTCGTCTTTCATACCGTTATGAGCTGTCTTTTGCAGCCGATGCACTCGAGGTGCACCCTCAACACAGAAACAGAAATTGGTTGCTTTTGTTAGCTTAACTCATTCTGGAAAGGGGCTGGATTGTGCATGAAGCGCACATACAAACACACACGCTGAGCTTGGTTTTAATTTTGTAAGCATTTCATTTCCAACATGAAAAGAACCACTCAACCCAATCACCGCCAGCGAACATTCGTTTGACGAAGGTGAGCCGATGGTCCGATGCTTAAGTGGCACTGATTAGAGCTGAGTTGAGGCGACTGGGCAGTAGTTTTGCTACGTCGTCGTGCCTTCGTCGTGGCAACTATACTACGTTTGCTGTGTCTGTCCGTCCGTCCAAGTGCGGATGTTAAAGTGGCACCGGCCCACCCGCCTGGTGCGTCAGTGATCGAGTGACCTCAGAGCATTTGTTTTCCAATTCCAACGTGCCTTTTGTTTCCTGCCAGCATCCGATTCTTTGGATTCACAGTGATAGGTTTATTTTTAACACGTTCCGAACCCATGTAACCCCCGCGGGCCGGTGGGGTGCTGGGGATTGCACAATTGTGATCACGATTTCCCCCGAAACTAGAACCTGCTCCCATAAGCGAACAGGAGTAATTTATTGTTACGACAGCGTTCTTCCTCGATCGAACGCAGCCGTGACGTGACAGTTGAAATTGGTTTCGATAGTTCTTTGATTGCAAAGCAGCCCGGTGCATCATGGTTGTATAATTCAATCAGGGACTGTTGTTGTTATATAGCTCGTTTAATGGATTAATTTAAGCGGTAGAAACATTACCACACTACTGTGCCGATGCACCGTCCTAATTGTGTAGAGCCTAATTAGGACATTGTACAAGAGCGACGTTCGTAACAGCGTAAGAAATAAGGAAAAACGGTTATTTTATAATCGTTGCATCTAAATGCTGGCTCTAATTCACCTATTTTTGTCTTTAAGGCACCTATTTGTGCCTCTAAAGCATCATTGTTTGACAGTGCGCAACATTTCTTGTCTCTAATAATTAATTTTTTACTGTAAGTCAATCGCTTTATTTACAAAAAAAATTTATGCTTGAAACTGTGTTTTCCAAAATTATTGAATTTAAGCTATGTAGCATTCATTGAACCATTAAATATAATTTAAAATATAATCGCTTTTATAATGTTGATCAGTCCCACCACTTACCTCGACAATGGATTGAGAGGAACGCTATTTATCACTAGGATATTAAATTTACAAATTTTAAGATTAAAACTTCATAGACGGCACTGCAGTTAATCGACAAAATTATGCCACAGACCTGGTCGTTCTTCTAGACTCGAGTCTGAATTTTAAACAACATATCGATGGCGCCGTAGCTAGAGGAAATCAACTACTTGGCATGGTTATCTGGACATCTCCGGACAACAAATTCCTCAACCTTATGTGCATTACGGCAGTCTACAACAGTATCGTCCGTTTGGTTCTGGAATACTCGTGCGTTGTCTGGATCCCGACTACTGCTTCTTCAATTGCTCGACTTGAGGCGGTCCAACGAAAGCTCACGCGATATGCCCTACGCCTACTTCCCTGGCAGGATTGCAATAGTCTTCCTACGTATGCTGCGCGGTGTCGTCTTCTGGGCCTTGAGCCTCTCTCGATTAGGAGGCGCAATGCACAGTGCTCTTTTATCGCTGGTCTGCTAAATGGATCTATAGACTCACCGCCTTTGTTGCATCACATCGATATCTAGGCACCATCCCGACTACTTAGGTCTAGAGAGACTCTACGGGTCGTTCAGCCTCACTCCAGCGCTGGCCGTTCAGACCCTATGTTCCGCATGCCGGCTGTATTCAACACTGTTTCGGATTGCTTTGACTTTAACATCTCAACTCAGGGCTTCAACGAACGTCTCCGGCTTCTGCCGTGACTGTGACCATAATCTTGATTTTGCTATGTATTTTTTTTGTAACACATCTTAATTAGACCATATGGCCCGTTGAAGATTAACTAATAAATAATAATAATAAGATATTCGGCAAAATCAGAGAGCTACATACGGTATCATCCATAAAGGTGGAAGCGGTTTACAGCCACTTTAGATCTG
Organism: Anopheles merus; assembly: GCF_017562075.2. Taxonomy (NCBI): domain Eukaryota; kingdom Metazoa; phylum Arthropoda; class Insecta; order Diptera; family Culicidae; genus Anopheles; species Anopheles merus. The sequence goes on from NC_054082.1 coordinate 54,130,862, forward strand.
ATCCTCGGGCGCGTGTCTCAATAGATTGTCGTTTCTTTCTTATTATCCTTTTCTATATATTCTTAGTGCTTTACAAAACAAAACAAAAATAATAAGAAAATCTCATCATCATCACTCACACAAGTAATGGCAGTGCAGTGTAACTAAAAAAACCTAATACAACAGTTATCTTACATTACATTACTATGGTACATCTGTGAATTAACTATACCTAGACTTAATATATGTCGCACAGGACCTTTTAAAGCTGTATGCATGCTATTATTGTAAGGCATGTAGATTTGGAGCCCTTTAAATAACAAACAATTTCACGCATTAGACGATGACATTCTAGCCTGGACACATGTGCTCTGATCATCCTTTCCCCCAAGTTCCCTCGTGTACATGTCCATTTAGTGTTTTGTAGATGAACATCATGGTTAGGTAGATTACCAGTAGATTATGCCAATTTTGGAAGTTTTAATGCAGTGAAAAAAGTTGGCATGTATGAGGTGCTAGCAGTTGCTGGTAGTCTCGTATTGTTTTACATACATATCTCACCCAAATATTGCGTCTTAGCTTATTTACACTTGTCCATGATTACAGTCTGAGCACATCACGTTCAAGGGGATACAGTAGGGTAACTATTACCACCCGCTCAAAAGAACCCATTTGCCGTTCGCACACTGACAATCGCTGCAGAGGGCATCATAAACCGTCCATATAACGCTACGCACGGTAAGACACGGAGAGGGACGGGCATTGTTATTAGATGTGTACCTCTTTATTTCTGTGAGTTGAAATCGTTTTAATGTTCTACACCCTTCCCCTTGAGCTTCCCAATTGAATCACAGTGTGCGAAAATAGACCCGCTCGCGTGCGTGATGATATCCGACCCGAATCTGACCATCGTTCATCATTTACACACGCAGACAGGGTGGTGTGTACGGCGCTGTGCTTGTCTTTACATTGCCGTGCGTATAAAAATTCCAAACTAAACATTCCATATGCGTGTCACGCTCACGATGGGAGGTCTTCCACCGTACAATTACCGCTCACTTAGTGTGGCATGCAAACGGCCGCGCTGTGGTTGATATTACGTGCTTCTCCAAATCGCCGATCAGGTCGATCATGTCAGGAAGTGATGAAAACTTGAGCCTTCTAGTTCCGCCATGGAATGGAAGCGTACAGACCCCTCTCTCTTCCTACAAAACGACCACATACAAATACAACTGCCGAAAATGCGCGCCAAACCCGTATTTTATGTCTCAAAAGCAAAACCATGTGTTTGGGGCAAATTATTGTCTATGTTCGCTCAAAGGAAGAGTCATCGGCCAACCGTCCCTGTGCCTCTCTGACTCTCCCGTCCCAGCATCTCTTGAACAAGGTCAGCCCGGGCTGCTGAGAGTGGGCCAACAACCACTAAAACTCGCGAAATGCATAACCGCACCCATCGTCCGCTCCCTTCAGTTTGTAGCCGCGCACCATATCGTCCGGTTAATGGTGGATGGCGGTCCACCACTTTGCACGGCATTTCACACCGTCATAATCACCATCTTCGTCGTGATCATTGCTGTCAGTTTTCTAGCTCAACTGCTGCCCCGTGTTTCACCCGTCCTGTTCGCCTGCCACGACTATATAGTCGTTAAATTTTCCCATCCCCCGCTTGCCGATCACTTCACTGCACTGTCCGAGCGTGGTGTAACGAGCGTTATAGTTTATTTCCACCATTACTCGCCCTTGCCAACAACGAAAAAAAACACACACAGAGAAGGGCCCTCTTTGCACATCGGTTTGCAAGATAGATCTATTCGGGTCGGGTTGGTTGGGCATTCTTGAACTTTGGTGAAATATGACTGACCGCGCGATGGTGAATCGACTGAAAGGCAAAAACCGGAAGTCGAATGCATACGCTTTTGAGCGGCCAGATGACGCAGTGAGCGGTTGTGTTGGTTGAAGCGTTCGAAGATCGGCATTTTGGGACGATGAGCAATATCAAACCACCTACAGCATATCAAATGTTGGATAGAGATCGTTCTTTCCCGTTTAGTTCCACTCGTAGGTCATCGATAATTCGGCGCTCATTTTCGATGTTTATAGGCTGAGGATGTCTTTATTCGTCCAATTTTAACTCAATACGATCGTACGAGCGAGTATGCTCCCTTACTCGGAAAGGAATGTTACAAATACATCATATCCGTTGAATAAGGAACACCCTACCAATCGCAACTATTTCCCGCCATTCGGCCATCATCGTAAGGGCAAGGGCAGAAGAAAACGTCGACGACAAGACGACAACGTCGAGGCCATTTGCGGCGATCTCCAACGCTAGATACTGCCGCGTATTGTAACTATTAATAGTCAACGTTCGATTCGGACCGCCCGACAGGCAGCTAGTGGATCAGAACGCACCTCGCTCTTGACCGGAGCTGCCAGCATGTCCCCCGAAGAGGTAGTTACGCCATGTTACGCAGACACTCATATCGATCATACTCGTCGGCCGGCCGCGGCCACTCATGGGGGGGGAGGTGGGCAGGATATGAAGTTGTTTTTAGGGGCAGATCGACACTGCACGGTTGCTGCTTGCTGCGCCATTAACCACCATCGGAACCGCCCATCGGTTCACATCGTACCCGTGCACATGAAAACACAAACTGTCGTGACATTTTCCGTAGGTGGCCAAGGTCGATCCCGTCTCGAGATGGCGATGGCAGGCTAATCTTCCGCTTCGCACGCGCCTGGAGGTTGCCAAACAGGAGGGCAGGATGGAAATATGCATTTCATTTGCACCTTTCGCTGCATCATCGTCACCTCGCGTAACGGCACACGGTGTGGTGTGGAAGTGTCCACTCGGTTTGTGCGCGGGTAAGTCGATTACTCCCTCCTCCTCCCCATGGGTGGGTCAACGGTTTGGTGGTACTCAAAAATGGACCAGCAGCTCACAACCGACGCAGCCTGTCGGTCCAATTGAGGGTTGACGTCAGTTGCCGGTCGACGACGACGACAGCGTGTAGTGTTTTTGTGTGCGTTCCCGTATGTGCGACGTCCGGTCCCGGCCGATGCTGCTGCGTCGGTTGTTAAATGAGGAATTTCAGCCCGCGGTCTTTTGTTTTTGCTTTCTTTTTCCCGCGCTAGAACATCGCGTGCGTACTTTGTATTCGCAATCATCCCACAGCGGCTGAGCGGAAGGTTTGTTGTTCGTATGGCCGTTACCGTAACCCCGGTCTCGTGTCACTTGTCTCCAATTAACCTTTTTCCCCGGTGCTTCACCGCTGTCCATCCACACTCCACAACTGCGCATCGTCTCGGCACAGCAGTGATGATCGATTGAATAATGTCTGTTTGGGGGGTTATGACGCATCATCCCCCTGACGTTCGTGGTGCTTTGTTCCGTGTTGGGGCTGAGAAATCGAATGCGATAAAACACATTCGCGGGATTTGACAGTCAGGTGTGTAAATGTTGCCCGAGGTAAAAGGGCCCAAAACGCCCGTATGAAATCCAAGCGACACTAAAAACAACACAAAAATGCTCTTTTCCGTCGCGAGCTAAGCTCAGGGTCGCTGGTCGTCATTTACGCTTTGTTCGCTGCTAACTGACCCATTTCTCGCACCTTATGAATAAGGAGGAAATGGATCAACACTTTTTACACTAGATTTCGTTACAACAAAGACTCTCGCTTACCCCAATCTCTTGTTCAGCCGTGAGGCGGTGTGAAGGTAAAGGTGTGTATTGCGCGACAATCCAACAAAGCTATCATAAATTATTCAGATAACGTAGCATGTAAAGTGAAACGAATTCATCTCTCAAAACAGGGAACTGCTTTAGTTGCACAACAGCTTGTAAACTTTATTCGACAACTTAACAAACATGGAATGTGCTAACCTTCCATCATGTTATATAGAGCCATAACTTCTTTACTGGAACATACAGACACTTATGTAATGTAGCGATTTCAAACGGCCGACCAACCCATGCTTGCGTATGGTCTGACGGCTCTAAAGAGCTTCAGGTGCGTTTTCGTTGTCCCCTTAGCATCTTATCAGCATCTGTGCGATGGGTAATTTGTGTTGAACTGTGCAAACATTGACTATTTTTATTTTTTGGCTGACGAAGAAGGACGGCCACCTAACAACGGACGTAGATGGAAGTAGATAAAAAAGCTCCCTTAAATATGTGCAATCTACCGAACGGCATGTCAAATAAAAGATTCACCTTCCCTAAAGGGTGTCATTGGCCTTCATGGTGGTGCGTTTCGTTCTGTTCGTAGATATCGGCCAAACAGAGGTCAGTTTAATATGTAATGATAGAGTCTGGAGTTTATTATAGGCTAGGCTTAGGGTTTATCATAGGTCTGAAGCGCTTATAGGAAACCGCCCATTAACGATCGATCAATCAACAGTAACTCTTTTTTGCTTAATCCTATTTGTGAAGAGATTTGAAGAAAATCAAACATCTTTTGACCACACATCTTCATGAATATTGCTCTTTTGAAATAGATTCTTGTAGCACTATAAACTAAGCTAAAACACAACATCATTGGCTACCAGTTGACATTTATTTACAATAAAATCTGGATAAGAGAATCCGCTGCAAGGGACATAATTATTGAATTTTTATATTAAAGACACCAGGACCAGGAGCATGCACAATTTTAAGCGTTTCGCTATGACCGTCTGTTTTTGTTATAGAAAAAAACATTTCGAAAAATATAGAGACTCATTCGTTATTTGGGAAACCCTTTCCTATATACTTTGTATGAAAAGCTAAATAATTGGTTCCAGGACCAGGAAATGTGCTGATATAAATGCTTATGTGCATCTGAAAAACTGAAAAATGTCTGCATAATTGATTATTGATCGACGATGATTTTCTAAGATTATTGAGGTTGATGGTTTATTTTCTGTAATATTTTTCGAAATTTACAAACTCCACTGTTTTGTACACATAATAAGCCAGTTTCATTAGAAGAATTGAACATTGGTTTGAGATAAAAAATGCCGGATATAGGGTAAAATCGAATATTCTTGAGCACGAATTTAAATTCCAGAAATGAATTGGCATCATATCTACAACACGCTTGTAGCCGTACAAAATTCCCCCAAGTGGCAGCAATTGGTAGATCATACGATGATCAAATCGTAGTATAGAACTGCAAGAAACGCTTATCAATATACCATATACTTATGCACAATTACATATACAGCATTAGTTTCATATTAAACGATTTTTAGTTTCCAAACTCCCCCGAAAACATTAAGGGGCGTTTCGGTGGTACAGTCGTAAACTTGCACGACTTAAAAACATGCCCATCGCGGATTCAAGCCTAGAATGGATCATCCTTCCGTAGCATGAACTGGATAAATCAATCCGACTGCATGGCACTGAATAATCGAAAGCCTTTATAAACCGGCATGTCCGCGTACGACGTTAGGCCAAATAGAAGAAGTAGTATCGAAACTCTCACTAGTCTGAGCGATAATCAAAATTGAAAAAAAGCTGAATATTAACAAATGTGTGCATTATCACACATCGGCAGCAAAAAGTGTATCAGAAACACATATGAATTTGCTTGTTATGCGATATTTTACTCGTTTTGAGAGGTATTTATTGAGAATTTAGATTTGTTCGTTATGCGAAAAAGGCATAAGAAAGGGTACTCGTTTTTACGGGTTTCACTGAATTATATATTTTGCAAGCCAATAGTGTTCTATTTACTCAAATGTAGTTCCTAAAATTTAACAGATTCAAGACAAATTTAAGCTAAAATAATTGGTTTTAGATCGAAACTGCCTGAAAAAGTATTTTTAAGTTAAAAATCACTTAAAACATAAAACTTTCAATTTTATCTCATCTAGAATTTTCTGTATTTGAAAGAAAAAGTGTCACCGTGTAATTACATTTGTCGATAATTTTGCTACAACTACAAAACCGACAGCCAACAAAAGCCCTGCAAAAGTGTTGCATGCAACATGCAATTTACGTTTGAATAACTCAGCAGATCGTACGATCGATAAGCTAAACTAGCATGGACGCATGGTAGCTACACCCCTTGCCCGACATATTGGTCAGCCTACAAACGACATTCCATATGGCCATAACATGGCAACATGCTACGTGCATGTGGAATGCATCACTGTGTGCGAGAAAGCATCAGCTAGCGGCGGAACCGAACAAATCAACAAACCTACGAGAAAAATGACAAAAAAATGTAACAAAAGAAAACACAACTGTTTTGCAATGTGCCAAACTGATCATTATTAGTTGATTATATTTTGCATTCATAATTGGTACTTCATGTACGTCCACTACCATGCTAAAGGCGCGCGCGCGCGCGGCACTAAGAGTCGCACCCGTTACTTCCGCTTGCCGTTGCCATCCAGCATTCCCGCACTGCTGATCCGCTTGCGCATGTGCTTCGGAAGTACCCGGATGACGGACGAATCGATCTGTACCGGCATCGTGCGCTGCCGTGCAATCAGCAACAGACTCTGCACGTCCAGCGGTGCAAAGGACGTCCGGCTGGTGGCGGTTCTGGGCGCGGACACGGCATGCTGCTCCCGTCCAGTCACAGTCCCGGCGGGGCCACTTTTCGGTTCTGCAAGAAAGAGATAGCGCACGGAAGGGGAGGAACGAGCGGGAAAGAAAACCGAAAAGAAAGGGGGAGAGGAAAAGCAGAGAGAAAAAACGCTCAGATATCACACGGATGATGGCACGCGGGCCGCGATAGAAGCAATGTTTGTAGTAGTGTGTTGCTGGTGGTAGTACTAGCAGTAGTAGTAGTAGTAGAAGTAAATGCAGTAAATTGGATGCATTACATGAATGCTCCCACTGTGCTTGTTGTTATCTAGGAACGGAACTTTAAACTCCTACTAACTTGATCGTGATGAGCTTAGTGCGCCATCCTTCGGTTCCGGCTCGTCACTCGACCCTTGAGTAGCACCCGCTTTGGGGGGTTTTTCGTCTGACGAGCTCCGAGTTTCACTAGCACCGGATTCACTAGCAGGTGCCGAGTCCTTCTTCGTAGTGGCCATGCTGCTGGTTAGCGATGGTTTTCGATCGGTGGACACGTTTGACGACTTGCCGGAGTCGTCTTCCGGCGTTGAGTTGCGCTGCATGGCCACACCGCGGGTTAGTGTCATACGCCGTGCCACCGTGTCGTACTCGTCAATGTTCAAGCTGTACATTGGCCGACGCCCGGTCGCACCCAACGGTTGTTGATGGCTTGCCGTTGCTGAATCACTTTCCTCGCCAGCGTCACCTTCCGCTGGATCTGGACCGTCAGGGCGTCGCTGGTCCAGCTTGATCTGGATAACGCTGGCGGCATACTCTTCGCCACTTTCTGCCGACTGGTCCTCGGTGCAGGTACGCATCGTGCTATGGTAGTCGCGCAGTAGCTTCTTCTTGTGCGTACGGTACGAGCGCTGAATCTTGGTGGCCGCCTCGGCCATCGCTTCGTCCTGCTTGTGCTGCTCTTCCCGCTCGATAAACTCGTCCAACGATTGATCGATGGCGGCATTGCCGAACGACGCGTACGGTATGTTGGAGGACGTGTTCTGCGAGTGCTTCCGGAGGTAGCTACGGCGTCCCGCCTGCTGGATCGTAGCCTGTGAGGCAATGGTTGATTCCGTATCGGTAGAAGCGATCGTTTCCAGCGCCGTACGCACCTGGTTCTCGTCGACCGATTCAACGGACGAGCGTGTTCCATCCGGACAGTCGGAATCGGCCACCGAGACGGATGAGGCTAGAATTTTATTCTTTATATGCCCTATGTAGTACCCATCAAACTGGTCCTCTTCCTCGACGTAGCTCGGATCCTCGGTCGACGGTCGACTGTCGGACGGATCTTCATCCACTGCCGGATCGTACCGCTGCAATCCTGACATCTCGGTCATACATCGTCGCATGATCGGTCGCTTGGGGGTTGCATCATCCGCCTGCCCTTCGCCCAGCTGCTCATCCGCATCTCTGCTGTGCAGTTGCTCCTGAAATTGTTTTGATCGCATCGAAACCATCACCATTGGATTGAATTCATCCTTCTGTTCATCGGCTTCCAGTGACGTTCGCTCCTGTTCCATCGGTAGTGGGTCGAGCGCTTTAGTTGCCCCATCACATGGCAGGGTCGTAGTGAGGGTGGCAGCTTCAGTGATGGAGGTTTCATCTAAAAAATCATCTGTAAATGTTCGCTTGGTGCGATCTTCGCTCGAAGTAGCAACAGGCTCTTCCTTTACCACAACGTCCTGATCGTCGTCTTCTTCGGTTTTTTGTGGCTCAATTGCCGCATTGTTGGCTGTTGTCGTATTGTCGTGCCCCATCGTACCACCATCAGCGGGATCCTGATTTTCGAGTTCGCTCTTTTTCAAACTGTAAAACAGAGCCTCGGCCGAATCTTTGCTAAGTTGGCTAAGATCAACTTTCTTAATTTCTTCCCGCTCTTCTACCTGTTTCTCGGTACTATCCTCTTTTTCTAAGGGACCTGTTTTAGAGGGTGTTATTTCACGCTTAACGCATGGTTCCTCAACGACTTCTTCAAGGCTCACTTCGTGCTTGGGTGTTTCTTCGTTGGTTTGCTGTGAAGCAAGTGGAGTCTGGTCCAGTGTGTTTTTTGATTCAGCAACCGATTCGTGATCGCCAGATGATTGCTTAATAGTGGTAACAGCATCAGAATCATTTTCAGATCCAACTTCTCCAACATTATCACTCGATTGTGTTTCCACTGGTACATCAGCAGCTAATATAACAGCATCATTGAGATCAGCTTCAGATGCATCACGAACATTTTCTTCTGCTTCTTTAATTGAGCTGTCTGAGACCTTATCTTGTACGATTGTGTTTTCAGTTTGTTGCAAATCGTTTTCATTTCCCAGCAGTTTCTGCATTTCTTCTACTACAACACTTTCCAGAGTGGGGGTAACGTCTTTTGTTGGAACAACGGTTGGTGCTTCAACTTCAGCTGGGTTTTCATTACTTTTGTCTTCATCTTCGACTTTCATTTGCTCAGACACTTGGTCCTGTTTTTCATCTTTATTAACTCCACATTCTTCCGTATCTGTTACTGGACAATCCTTGGGTTCTTCTGAAAACACACCTTCAGTTACCTTTGCGGGAGCATTATTCATACCATCATCAAGTGGTTCAGCTTGTTCAGGAACCTTATCTTCGACAATCACTTCACTGCTGGTAGCTTCTGGAATTACTGTACCGCTTGCTGTAGCATCATCGCAAACTACATCTTCAAGAGAGCGATCCTTTGTTAGCAAATCATTTGCATCTGTAACATTATGTTCTTTATTTACCTCATGCTCATTGTCCTGGGTGTTGGCTGATTCATTCTTCTCTTCAATCTCGGGTTTTGCAATATCGGACTTGTCAATGCTTGACTCGGTAGCTTGCTGTTCGCCGGTTACTTCTTGATCGATCACAGGATCAGTTGCAGGATCGGATAATTGGCTATCTTTCTCTTCGATGGAGTCGGTAACGATCATTTCTGCATTTGAAAGAGCATCATCTATCGCTTCAACTGCATGCGTTTCATTTTCTTGCTCCGTTTCTTCGTTTGCGTCATTATTTACTGATTGTGCTACATTACTTTCTTCTGGCTTATTTTCTGTTTCGCCTTTAGCATCTACCTCTGCTTCCTGTTGCTCATCACTTCCTTGCTTAGAATCATCTTCAAACGATGCTTTCGATTCTGGCTGCACCTCAAGATCGTTCTTCTCAATAGTAAGTTCAGATAAATTAAAACTTAATGGGATGTCTTGCTCATCTTTAACTGGTATTTCACTAACGATGCTTTGATCCTGCTCAGCTGGCTCAGCATCTTTAACGGCAGTTTCAATTTCTTTATCATTTTTACTACTTTCAGCTTCTAGCACATCTTCATTTGCTGTTAGTTCAATCGTTTTATTTGATTCAGTCAATTCAGTATTCGTAGTTGAGACATTATCAGGCGAATCGACATTCTCTGTGGCATTCTCAGCATCAACTCCAACCAAATCAAGTGGTTTGGATGGTGTATCAGCCGTTTCTAGAGGTTCATCGTCTTCAAAACCCATTCTTGGTGCAATTTTTAAACCATCTTCTGTAGTCTGAGCAGAACAATGTTCTTCACTCTTTTCTATGCTATCTGGTGTGGTTGGCGTATTTGGTTTCTGTTTGTTATTTGGTAAAGTAGAAATTGCCTCACTGCTAGCTTGATTGTCAGACAATTTCGCTTGCTCATCCTTTTTCGTCGAATTGTCGTCTGTTTCGTCCACCAAAACATCTACAGTATCTTCTCCATCATTCGCTTTAGTTTGATCGTCATCTTTATCCATCGCTACAGGTGAACTCGCTCTTTTTTCTACTATTTCATCATTTTCCTCAGGTTTTATCTCGTTGGTAACGAGTGTTTCATCTTGCTTTCCTGACTCACTACCTATCGTATCTTCTTTGCCTTTGTTCTCCTCACTGTCATCAAAATCGGCGGCTGCTTGCACCTCAGTTCCTTCTACTGGTATGGGTTTCGTTTCACTATCCACCTCAACTCCTTCTACTGCTGCAGGTCTCGTTTCAATATCAACCTGCTGCTCTTCCTGCCCAACCATCTGAATTTCATTTTCATCATCATCCTTCGGTACTTCGTGCGCGTGCTGCGACGTTCCCTCATCTCCAACGCTTTTCGGCTGCACTTCAACCTGCGGCCCCTCCGGAATGTCTTCTCCTTCGGTAGTAACACTGGAAAGCTTCGTTTCCTCTGGCACACCTTCTAACTCATTGCCCTGCTCGGTTTTATAATCTTCGGAGTGTTTTTCCAATAAATCGTCAACGTTCGCATGCACAAAGCACGTTTCCATATCTTGCAAGGGCATCTCACCACTCGGCTCCAAGTTGTCAACACGAGGACGCTCACTAACTTCCGCAGTACTAGGAGCCGTTCCTATGTCGTCACCGTTATCAACCAACTCATCGCCCGTTTCCTTTCCACCGGTGGTACCGTCCGAATCGAGGATCTGTTCATCGTCCAGAATGCTCGAGACGGCATGATCCGCCTCTACTGACTGTGCACTTACTACCCTGCCCGGGGAAGGGGTCGCCTCCGGAGGATTGTAGTGCACCTTCACAATCTCCTGCTCCACCACCGGTGCTGGAGCGCTCTCCTCGGACAGGGATTTCAACTTTTGCGGCTCACCCTCATCGCTAACCGACGGATTGCCGACCATCGTGGTCGGATTGTCCCGCTCACGAGTGGTGGGTTTACGCGCGCGACGTCGTTTACGGCCACGCAATTTCGATTCACTTCCCCCACTGCCACTTTCGTCGCCGTCGCCACCGTTACCGTCACTAAGCGAAGGGTCCTTTGTTAAACCTAACTTTTCGCGGGTCTTTTCCTTGTAGTCTGCGTACACCTGATACGCATTGAACGTTGGGTAGCCATGGTCGAGATGACCATCGCGCTCACGGATCAAGTTTTCAAAGTACTCTGCCGCATGCACGTACAGATTTTCCGGATTTTCCTTAATCACACTCTTGGCCAGCCCTCGCATTAACTCCGGCAAACCGTCGGGAATTTTTGGTGCAGATATCGGCATCCTGGCTGGCTGGCTGGCTGGCTGGATGGCTGGCGGACTGATGTTTGCACTTTGCGCTAACGAAATGGCGAGTCGTGTACAACGTTCCGTTTCGGCTACTGACAACAGTCTAACTGTTCTGTCGGCATTAGCACCTAGCTTTACCACCTAAACCCCGTCACACCATCAATCGATAATGTGTTTGTGTGTGAATGCTATTGTGGCAGTCCGTTGCTTCTTATTTAACGAAGAATCAGTTTTCCTGTGTCCGCAAGGTTACGACCCGCAGTACAGATTAGTACTAATGGCGCACGGACTATACATAACAGACAAGGCACAGCCACTATCCGGACCGTTTTAAGGGTTAAACGTGGGTCGTCCTGGTAACTGCGATGGCACAAACAAAACACCTGCGCAGGCACAATACTCACGGAGTGGCCAGGATAGAAAGAAAATTCTTCGTGTAGATAGCAAGCAAACAATAACTAATAAAAAAAGAAAGAGTACTATTATTGAGAGGTCAACGCTCAAAACCCATTCTCAACAGCAGCAACAAAAACAGACTTAAATTAATTTCGATTCAAGTGTAACCCCCTTGCGGCTGTGAATAAAGTTTCTGTCTCGAAAATGAACGTGATGTTTTGGAATTTAAAATAAAAATATCAAATCTTCACATAATTAATTTTGATAATTTTATTGATTTGGATAAAATTATGTCTTATGTCATTTCATGATTAAGGAACATCTCTTTCTACGCTGTAGAAAAGTAGCCAATATTCCAAATTTAATTTGCCACTTTCCTTTGGCGCATTTGTCTTCGGTTGCGTAGAAATAACATTGGCTAAAGATATTGACCTGGGCGCATTGCCAATGGTTGGCAAGGAATGCAACCGTGAAATGTAGAACTATCAAGTGCGCGAAAGGAAAGGAAATAGCTAACAGAATCATCAACAACTTAGAAAATTAAAAACACGAGCTGGTTCGATGACTTTTTTGTTTTTTATTTTTTATGTTTGAATATTAGTGAAAATAATGAAACAATTTATTCATGTTTCCGTTTCACATGTTTAAATGATTATAATAAAACTTGTTGCCAGTTGTCCTACCAACATCCAGACGAATTAACAATCCTACGGAGAAAGAATTTCAAGGACACGCTACACATGCAAACGCCAATCAAAAGTCATTGAACTGGAGGTGGATTCAAATTTTATGCGATCCAGCACGCCACACCTTAAGGAGGTAGGTAATCATAAGACAAGGAACCAAACAAATCGTACCCTTGAACTTTGACCGTCCTGATGTCAACTTAGGTGGCCCCAGCTAGGCTGTGGTATGGCTGCTGGCGATTAAATCTCACCGCCATATGATTAACAACTTTTTGTTGCCCGACAGACCCGTTACACAGCATGAAATGGTAAATGGCTTATGTAGCTTTTACGTACGTAGCTATTTACATAGACTTGTTTTCTTTTTATTTTCCAGCAACTGTTCAACAAAGCGGAAATGACACGGCAATTTATTGCATTTCAAAAAACCATCGCGGTGATTCACAATATTTGTTGCTTTAGTTGGGCGAACTGCTGCAGAAATTCCATTTCCAACGGATGAAGCTGCCCATTGGGAATGATAAGCGAATGTAACGGTGGTCCTAGGTCGACGTTTTTCATTTCGCTAAGCGAACATGCTAGAATTTGCTGTGTGTCATGGCCCACTCGAGCAAGACCGACAATGAGCGTGTTTTCGCGTAGCCCGTGTTCGTTTTGCTGGTCAGGCTGAACGCCAGCTTCTTCATCCGACCTCTTGGCGACAATCTGCAGCAACTGGTCTGCCGCTTCGCTAACGGACATAAACCGTGGCGGCATGTATTCGCGCTTTTTCTTCATCAACGATTCTAACGTTGGTTCCTTTACTTTAATATCTAAAAGGCATAGCGTGTGCAGTCCGTGTTTCAGATTGGCAACGATTTTATCGTAAAAACTGTCCGGCTTCCAGCTATCGTCCCAGTATGGAATGGACACAGTTTCACCGAAATGATACAACTGCAGTCCACAGCAACCCACGGCATTCATAATTGAAGCATTGTGAACGATGGATGTTTTGATGCCCTTTTCCTTCGCTCGAAGCATCAGGTCGGTGTGCGTGGTAGCGCCAAACGGATCACCGACGACCAAGAACGCTACCGATATACTTTCGGCTCCCTCCAAGATGTCATCGGCCCGTTGCTCGACCATTTCTCGATCGGCTAGAATGAGTTTTCTGCCGTAGAATTCTTCCTGCAAAAGCAATATGTTTTTATTAACAAAAAATAGCTAGTAAAGCAGCATGATTTATATTTACCAATTTCTCCTGTCCACAGCACAGCACCGACGTGTACGATTCTAAATAAACGCGTTCGCACTGTTTGATTATGTTCAGCCCTTTCACGGTGATGTCCTCCGGATCACCAAGGCCAAGTCCAATAATGTAAAACATTTTAAAATATTCGTGAAATATTGATTTTGTACAGAAAATGCTTCGTTTCTATCGTAATGGCGATCTACCGGCAAACCCCAAACAAACAGACATGCTTTCAGTGACAGCCGACGTACGTAAACAAATCATCACTGTCATTTCGGGTCTGGTCGCGAGAAGCAAGTATCAGTGGTCGTCAAAACAAATAATCACATAAATAATGTTTCCTTTTTTTTAAAGATTTAATCTACAAAATCTACGTAATACAACAGCTTAATAGCTAACTTCTTGTTTTTAATTCACAACATAAACATCCCAGTTAATAAAATTATAAATGTAAATTCATTCATTACATATTAATTTCCTTCGATATGCTGATTAGGAAGCACTGATCAGATTTCACTGCAAAGGTGATTGCTCTATCTACAAGCGACGAACCCAAAAATGTTGTCTAGATGAGAATGTACAATTCAGTCTAGTTTCAGTATAATCGTGAAGGTGAAGTGATCGTGTGGTGAACGAGGGGTATTTTGTTGGCGAACTGGCATGTGCATTGCATACCAATTATGAATGACAAACGGAAAGAGGGCACGAAGAAGGTAATTTGATTATGGTGATACATTTGTAAATCCGGTAAATTTAATGGAAGACAAACTATTATTGTAGACGGATGATCGTTCCAAAACAGAGGACTTAAACGCAAAACCATCCTCATCGGTTAACCAAAGGCGTTTGGAGGAAGATCGAGCAAGTTTGTTCGATTTGCGTACCACATCGGGACAGATTTTGTTCATCGTGGTGACTGTGGCTGCCGTGGTGCTAGTGCAATGTCTTCCTAATGATTCGCTCAAGTCTCTCCTGAACTTGCAGTTGCCAAGGCAACACTGTAAGCCGGAGGTACAGTTTGTGGAGAAGAAAGTTGTATCGCACGAGTCACGCCCAAAGTATTGGGTGTTTGGACGTAATCCCACTGGAGGTCACCTGCTGCATGTGCACAATGTACTGCAACGTTTGGGCATCGATCAAACCAGCAACGATACGACCGACTGGGATCTGCTTTGGGCGCACGATTATCCCTTCCGTAAGCTTAACCTGCAGCGCATGAAGCGTCATCAATTGGTGAACCATTTCCCGGGCTCCGGATATATTACAAACAAGGTAGATCTTTCCACAACGAAACTGCAGTACATTCCAGCGGCATTCAAACTGCCTGCCGAAATGACTCAATTTAGAGAATACGCTACGACCAATCCAAACAAACAGTTTGTTCAAAAGCATAACCAGCATCGCCATATACAGATCAAGAAAATCGACGAGATCGATTTCAGCAACAACGATACCTTTATTCAAGAGTTTATTGACGATCCACTGCTGGTGGATGGATACAAATTCGACATAGGAGTGTATACTGTGATAACATCGATCGATCCACTACGGGTGTACATCTACAAAGGGGACATATTGTTCCGCTACTGTCCCGTGCCTTACCACCCATTCAATGCCTCCGATGTGGACAAGTACATTGTGGGAGACGATTATCTACCGACGTGGGAAGTGCCCTCTCTGAAACCGTACTACACAAAGTATGGATTTGGGATGAAAGATTCGTTCGATGCATACGTCAGAAGCACGGGACGTGATCCCACCACGATATGGGAGCAGGTAGAGGATGCTATACGATTGTTGATTCTCAAGAAGGAACCCTTATTTACCGGGCTGCTATCACGGTACGCCTACAAGAGAAACTTTTTCGAGATGATGCGCTTCGATTTGGTTGTTGACAATAAGCTGAAGGTGTACCTCATGGAGGCCAACATGAGCCCAAATCTTTCTTCGGCTCATTTCAAACCGAACCGGCTTTTGTATGAACAGGTCATTTATAATCTATTTCAACTCGTCGGTGTTGGAGCGAGCATTCAGCGAGATTCATTCCGCAAACAGCCCCTAGATACGGAAGCAATGCTGACCTCGTTGAAGAATCTTGCCACGGCCGCCAACCTATGCTCCGAACTGCCCTGTACGGAATCCTGTGCTCCGGTGGAGTGTCAGCTCTGCAGTACGTGTTTGGAGGAGAAGGATATCGATGATCTGCAGCGTGCTTACCGTGAGCACATGAATCACGGTGATATGAAACGGATTTTTCCTGTGCCAAAATCTGACCAGCATAGGGTTGATTACGAATTGCTTTCAGCGAAAAATCTGTTCATGTCGAAATGGTTTGAAGAAAAATGTAAGGTAGATCAATCTTACTGTTAGTGTGTAGTTTAAGTCTTTACAACTTCAAGGGTGCTGGTTGCCGCAAGGGAAGATACATTCATTAGGACAAATGCATCATAATTTATATTTTAAACAACATTTCTTTTTAACAATTTTATCGCTCTAGCAAAAAACTTCATCTTAATTAAGTAACTTTTAAAGAGTGTAGCTCATACATCGTTGAGACGATATTAGTTTAGATTTCAAATTTAAATAAAGTGTTGACGTAAAGAAAATATAGATGAATATGTAGACATTTCGATTCACGCAAGATAGTCAAAAATGTTTATAAAATGAACTTAATACTTACTTACTTATCCGGCGCTACAACCGCTCCGCGGTCTTGGCCTGCCTCAGGAGTGTCCGAAACCGCTCGCGGTCTCGCGCCTTCGTCTGCCATTCCGTACTGCCTTTACTGCCTTTATGGCGGACGCCTCCACGCCATCTTGCCACCTCAATTTGGGCCTACCACGCCTCCTCTGTTCTTGTGGACGGCCTAAAAAGACTTTATGAACATAAAATGAACTTAATATTCGGACGGTGTAGAAAAGCTCCGAGTCTTGTTGCCTTTTTTAACGTGTATAACTTATAACAATTTCAAAAGTTCTTCACAAATAAACCAACAATTTATAAACATTCACTTACCGTTTTTATTTCATTTTCAATTTTATTCTTATTTTATTCTATAATGCATTGCGATTTGTTTCTATTTGCAGTTCGACAACAAGCAAGCAACAAAAATAAAACAAAACAAAATGAATGCGTGACAGTCATAGCACGCTTGTGTCAAATATCAAAATGTCAAATCGATCCTGGCGATAGAACCTCTCGAATGCATGACATCTTGATCAAAATAATCCCCCGTTTTCTCGCATTTAGTTCATCTGCAAAGTGTTTATCTATTATTTAAGTGAATTTATCGAAAATGGGCGACCGTAACCATGATCCGGGCATTATGGATAAGTCGATGCGATCGGTGTTCGTGGGAAATATTCCGTACGATGCAACCGAAGAAGCGCTGAAGGAAATATTCTGCGAGGTCGGCTTGGTGCTATCTATGAAGTGAGTAGATGCCGGCTGCTGCCTGAATCCCCCAGCGTACACCGAATGGTTGTCTAATTGTTTACTGAACTTTTTAGGTTGGTCTACGATCGCGAAACAGGGAAACCGAAAGGCTATGGCTTTTGCGAATACAAGGACAAAGAGACGGCGCTTAGTGCGATGCGCAACTTAAATGGGTACGTGTTCGGAGGGCGGCCGCTTCGTGTGGACAATGCTTGTACGGAAAAATCACGCATGGAGATGGCTGCATTGCTTCATGTGAACCGAGCTGAGAGTCCGTATGGTGAGCACTGCTCGCCGCAGCATGCCCCGGAAGTGATTACTAAGCATGTCAGTAGCCTCCCACCGGAACGTTTGCATGAACTGATGTTGCAAATGAAGCAGTTGGTGCAAACTAACCCCTTTGAAGCGCGTCACATGCTTGTCCAAAATCCCCAGCTGGCATACGCACTGCTTCAGGTGCAGGTGCTTACGAAGGCAATTGATCCGGCGGCAGCATATTCCTTCCTTTACAAGTCGCAATCCGCACCTGGCTTCAGCGAGCCATTCCAGGGAAACCAACCTCAAGGTGGGATGCAGGGAAATGCAGGACAATTTATGCCACAGTATGGTGCCAATAATGGCAATGCTGAAAGCTTTCGCCCGAACGTTGACCCTCGGCTCGGACGCCAAGCGGCATCGGGCGCAAACGATTACGATCCCCGGAACCGTTTTGCGGCCGGTAGCCAAACAGGACAAAGGCCTGCGCAGCCTCCCCAGCAAAATGCAGCTCCCTTTCCAACCGATCCGAGACAGCGCCCCGTCGATCCGCGTATGGGTAAGGATCCACGTTTGATGAACGCTGGTGCTGCTCATTTTGGATCGAATGCAAACCAACTACCGTCAGGAGGAACCGGTCGACCAATGGTGCCTAGTGCTGCATCGCTGTCCGCTGCATCGTCGGGGTTGAACTTGGATCCTCTTCCGAGCGATGCCACAGACCAAGAGAAGGCAGCACTAATCATGCAAGTGTTGCAGCTTTCCGACGAACAGATTAACCTGTTGCCCCCGGAGCAACGGAACAGTATCCTTGTGCTGAAGGAACAAATAGTACGAAGCACACAAATTAGATGAATTGTCTTGATATTTAACATTCTGACCGACGTGCGTGGTTTATATTTAGACAAACTTTGTCCGAACACCATGAGACTAATAAAATATGCAAACGTCTCCGAAACATAATACAACAGCCGTTTTTTTTCCATGATTTCCATATCCCGAATATCCCAAATAGTTGGGTGTAAAAGTCGTCCATGAAAGGGCGATAGAAATGCAAAATGCATTAATATAGAATAAATTTTGCCCTTCCTCCAGCGTGGCCGTGTGGCCTAATGGAGAAGGCGTCGGACTTCGGATCCGAAGATTGCAGGTTCGAGTCCTGTCACGGTCGCTGAGTGAGAAACTTTTTTGGTTTTGCTTTGTTGCCATGTGAAGAATTACGAGCGTGCGATAGCTGCTGTCTCTTTCTCTCCATGGTTACCGGTCTTTGTTATTATTGATAATGGTTTGTTTTTTGCTGCCCCATTTCTTTTTCCACTTGTTTCGAACGTGCCCTTTCATCTGAACTGCATCATTTTATTAACTTCTTTTACAATTACTTTACAAAATGGCAATAGCCAAAGCTACCACCATCAAAGAAGCTCTCAAACGACTCGAAGATCGTACTAAAACCAATTCATGCGATGAGAAAGAGATTGACCTCTGCTTCCAGTGGCCTCCAATAGAAAAAATGGATACCACCTTCTCAACGCTGACGGCATGCCAGTGAGTATATAATGTTGCTATTCAATACTATCTAAACGATACAATCAGATGCGCCACAATTTGCTTGTTTTATTCGATAGAAAATTATCGCTATCCACCAATATGATTGACAAAATCTATGGACTGAGCGGCATGAAGAACCTACGGGTGCTTTCACTGGGACGTAATTACATCAAAGCGATATCCGGCCTTGAAGGAGTCAGTGATACGCTGGAAGAACTCTGGATTAGCTACAACCTAATCGAAAAACTGAAA
The DNA here is from genome assembly GCF_017562075.2 of Anopheles merus. NCBI lineage: Eukaryota > Metazoa > Arthropoda > Insecta > Diptera > Culicidae > Anopheles > Anopheles merus. Next base: position 54,150,218 of record NC_054082.1, read on the forward strand.
GGCATCAGTGTCCTCAAGAGGTTGAAGGTGCTCTACATGAGCAACAATCTGGTCAAAGATTGGGTCGAGTTCAACCGTCTGGCCGATTTGCCCATGCTGGAAGACTTGCTCTTTGCCGGCAATCCACTGGTGGAGTCGATGGAAGAGAGCATTTGGCGGGCGGAGGCCAGCAAACGGTTGCTTCCATTGAAAAAACTCGACGGTGAAACGGTTATTCGCGAGGACGCTGAGTCGCAGAACCAGCAGGGCGTTGGACAGCCGGAGAAATAAGCAGCGCATTATTTGTGTTTTATTATTCTTCAATAAAACCACCCACTTTACATTTATTACCACGCGTTATGTATTTCGATCATGTAAGACCTCGTTCAGCAGTTCTCCTTCTTATCCGCTTCTTCTGTCTTCTCTTCTTCAGCGTAGTTTTCCGTTTTCATGTCGTTCAAACCCAGCTCCTCGTTTTGATCGTATGATCGATGGTACCGAATTATCCGCAATGCCGTATCGGGTGTACCATCATCGTTTAGTGACTGCACGTAGCTGTTGCCAGTAGGATCATCCATCACTATCGTCAGCGGTTTGTTCCCAGCGATAGCCGCGTCCAGTTCGCCAAAGAACTTATCCATTCGCTCTTTCGTTTCTGCGTCATTCGAATCCATAAACATGCCGGTACTTTCCACCAGCTGCTCGCGCATCGCTGTCAATAGGCCCTCGATCGTGGTAAACCTTCCACCCAGCGCACCGGCACCGACCTCACACTCCAGCTCGCGAATATGCAAGCTGCAGGATTCCGATTTCAGTACGTCACGCGCAAAATCGATCCTACCACGCACGCTTACTTCGATTTTCACGCCCTGCTCTTCAATGCCCCCGCCCGGTTTCACCTCGTTCGTGCGCAAACCACAATTGTCGCAAACCGTGGCCATGATCACTACCTCTTTGAAATGGGGAATCGTTGTCACCTTCATGTTCGTATCGCACGCGGCAGCACACTCGGGACAGTGCGTCTTAAACTGCAGCACCTCACCCTGGAGCTCCTCCAGCGGCCAGGCACCTTCGCGAATCGGTTTCAACAGACTGTCCACCTCCTCTGGCACCGATTCAAGCTTGACGGATTCCTCCACCGCATCATTGCTCGGTTTATCGGCAACTTCGTCATGCGCGAAAATGCCCAATATATGGTTTTGTTCTTTCGTCCGCTGAAAGTACGATATCGTTGTTGCCAAATCCTTTTGCGGAGCGTTAGGATTTTCCACAAAACTGTTGCCCGAAATGTCCGTTAACGTCAGAGTGAAAGGTCGTTCCAATTCCTTCAGCTTCTGCAAGTTGCTGATAAATGCATCAATCTGCTCCGCCGCTTCCGGATGCTGTATCCGACGGACGGGCTGATCCTGGTCCAGCCCTCGAACCACACGATCGATGATACCCTCCACCGTTGTTACCTCACCCTTCTGTGATTGAGCCGGAATTTCAAAATCAAGTTCCTCAATGCGTATGCACGAAAAGTCCGACTTCACCACACGCCTGTTCAGGTCACGGGGCGTCACAATCTCGGTACGAAATTCGATACCTTTCGGTGCAATTTCACCACCAGGTTGAATTTCGTTATTCTCATACCCGCAGTGGTCACAGGAAAACGACATTATCACCACCTCCTTGTAGAAAGGGATCTGGGTGAGGAGCAAACGCGTAGTGCCCTGCAATGAGAAAGAGATTCAAAGTAATATCTCCACTACCACCATCCTGCGAATGATTGATCCGTCTTAACCCAACTTTAATGTGTGTGTGTGTGTGTCCCGGTCTACCTACATTTTCGTGGCAGTTCATGCACATGGATTCCACTTCGGTAGCACTTAGCTCGGGCTCTTCCTCGACGTTCAGCTTCGGAAAAACGTCACTCTGCTCTGCTATAGTTTCCATTGCGGAGTGCAGTTGGATGAGGCTGAGAGAAGTTCAAAACACTGGATAATAATTCTCGAAAAATCGCTTCTTTTCCGGACCACACGGCCAGTGCGGCGATTAATGTAGAAAGAATACAAACAATTGCATGTTGTCAGTTTATTTGACGTTTGCTCAAAACTAAATCACAAGGTTTACACATAAAACTGTGTGATTAATACAAAAGGCCTTTTGATCAGATCAACATGACGAACGAAATGGGACAATCGTTGCTTTTCAAAACGAAGAATACACTTTGGATTCGTTTTTAAAAATGGCATTAATCAGTTTGTATTTATTTTGCAAACATTTCCACCGCAAACCGTTTGAACTTTGGTACCTTTTGCTTTCTAGTACATGATTTCTTTGGCTCCCCTAGGTAAACGATAAATCAATGCAGGAAAAACTATACACGCTTTACTTTTGGAAGCGACCTATCGTTTCATTGTTTAGCAATCGCCGACATCAACAAGGCTGCTCGACTAGCTTACGACCGGCAATAGGTTCGAGTAGGTTGGTGGCAATTAATAGGCAAGCTTATACCCAACCAGCTTGACTACGTTTTCGCATTCCGATGGCACAAGGCATTTCGACGCTAAACGGATGAAATGCACACCAAATGGTATCGCTCGACGGGTAAGCTTTAGTCGAATGCTACGAGCTGCAATGTTCCGTCGCTACATCCGGCATACACGTGTGTTTTGTCCGCGCCCATAGCGACAGCGTTAATGCAAATGCCATTAGAACCAACTACAACTTCGCCGGTCAGTTTCGGTTGTTTAGCATCCAGCTCTGACCACTGCTTGATTATTCCACCGTAGCCTGCAGTGTACAGGTACTCGTCCTTCGCCGCCATGGCATTGATTATCATATTATGGGCATTCTGGAAAGTACCGAAACCAAGTCGATGATTCCAATGTTTCTTTTACTACAACAGTAACTATACCACTTACCTCTTTGGTCCATGTTACAGGATACTGTTCCTGTTTGCTATTTCGAATCATCGTGATACCCAACCCATCTCGCGTGAGTATGGCTACATTTTGGTAAACTCCATCCTCAGTACAACCGCCGCACAGCCGCACCGGGCATCTGCCGGGGATGGACGCCTTCGTCATGAAGCGACCCGAAGCGGATCCTTCGATGATTTCCGTCACGGTCAGATCGTTATCTCGAATCGAGTATATTATGTTCTTCTGTATGGCCATCGAGCGCACCTGCTCGACCACATTGAACTTATACTTGATGCGTTGATCGATCCACATCGTAATGATGCCCTTATCGTCGCCGCTGTACAGATTATCCTTCGGATCGACGAACAGACATTCGATCTCATCCTTGCATTTGAGCAGTTCCTTACAGTCGTCGCTGGTGAGCGGGCTCGTAAGGCATTTGATCGTACCGTCGCAGCTGCTGGTATAGAGCTGGCCTTTCGAATCGATTACCATCGCATAAATGTAAGCCTCATGAGGCGTAAGCTCTTTAACCAGTCGTAAATCTTTAGTCCATACCTGTAAAATTGGAAAATTATGAATAAGCTTCGGTTCTAGCAGACCGACGACTGTTGGCTAAGCTTGATGTTGTCCTCTTTTCATTGAATGTAACATGTGGAGGGAAATGTAAAGATAAAAGGACGTACAATCGATTGATAAGCGCTATCTCCAAAATCTCGCAGAGTTTCATTAATATCTGTAACTCTTACATTCTTACATTCGTACAAAGCGCTTGGCGCATCTCAGATGACGGCGATCGGAAGTGCATGTCTCAGAAGCGAAGAACTAATTTTAGATCCCCGCTGTCGCCTTCGAGAATGATCGTTTTCTCGAAGCCAAGCGTTGCAAACAGAAACCATATATGGTGCAGAATGTATGGCCACGATATTTACCTTTACTTTTCCATCACCTCCAGCACTGAAAACGTGGTCGTTGTAGAATTGAACAGCCGTCGTATCACTGCTATGTTTATCACTGTCCCCTGAGACGTTCTGCACTGTTGCGGGCATTTTGCGTACGGTGTATACTTTAACTTCGCGTATGTGCCGTGAGCTGCAATACTTTTTGTCCCGCACACAAAAGCTCGATGTTTATAGGTTTGTTGAAAAATATAATTTATAGATAATGCGATTCAAACTGCTGCTCTAGGTGCGATACTTTTTTATCAACAATCACTGTTATCTGCAAAACAAACGCGATGCTGAGATGAAAATACAAGACTGCACTCCGGCTACTTTGTCACGCAAACAACCACCGAGGGCGAGAGAGAGCTTGCACGAACATGTTTTGAACGAACGAGTGAGGGAGCGAGCAAACGAGCGGTAGAACTGTCAGCTGTCAAACTGGGTCGCACGTTCCAACGTCACAACAATTGACCACGGCACAAATCAGCTGTCCCAGTCAAGCTCGGTAAACATAAATAATTCCCCGGTGGCAAGAAGTTCTCTGCTCGAGGACTGGCATTTCTCACAAGGCCAGGATGCAGTAGTTGGGCTGCGGAGCATTACGATCCCCATAATTTCTTCCGTAGAAGCTAAGTGTTCACATCATTGTTGCATGTGTTATATGTTTTGTGTGGTGGTTGAAAATAGACAAACACTTAATTCGCCATGGGTCGAAATGTTCTTGTTAGCAGCTTGCAGAATGCCTCCTTCAGTATCGTCTTTCAGGTAATGAATACAGGTGTATTTTAGAGATTTACCAGTTACGTCTCATTCGTTCATTTTATTTTAGATTATATGCCGATGTATTACGTTCGCCATCAACGCATTCATAGTGCGGAACGTTGGACGGGAAGTACTTGGAATCACGAACGTACGACTGCTGCTCCTCGAAAGCACTCTGCTCTTCCTGTCGAAGGAAGCGATCATCCGATCAGCTCTTAGCTCACGCCACAATAAGCAATGTAGTTGGGCTCAGCTGATAAATCAACTCTGGATCACGTACGTTGTCGGCATACCTGGAACAACGCTAGAACTGATGCATGTTTCTTTTCCCTTGCTAGCGTTCCAGTATGTTTCGCGCTCACCCTGCCGTGCTTATACATTTGGCTGAACTGGCTATCGGCAGTAGATGCTATCTACGCCGAGCAGTATCGGTTCGGTTGTTTCGCGATAGCATTTTCGTGCATCATTGAAATGACGGCAGAGGCACCGATCTTCGTAGGGCAGGTGTTTTGTTTTGTGAAGCTGAAAGTCATCCTTGACACCGGCCACATCTTCATACGATCGTTCATCTTCATCTTGATCGTGCTGATGAACAAGAATATTACCATATATGCTTTCGGAATTGCACAAATCACCAGTGCATGCACAATTATAGTCGGAAACTATGCTTTCTACTACTTTTACATCCCGAGGCTGCTGCAGTATCGCAAGGATCTCAAAAAAGTTGACGACAAGTACGTACTCCGTGACCAGTACGGACAGCATTTTGAAAATATGGACGATTTTCCCTTTGTGTCGATCAAGCAAATGCTTCCAGGAGTGCTACCAAATCCGGTAAGTATATTGAGCAAAATTGCTGTGGAAAGTCTCCTCTAATTTAACGTTTATTTTGCATTTTCCCGCACGTGTGCACTCACTAGAACTCTATGTTTAACTCCGATTTACAAACGCTCGTGTTGAGCTTCGCGAAGCAGGGAGTCCTGAAGCAAGTGTTAACTGAGGGTGAAAAGTACGTCATGTCCGTTAGCCCGGTGCTGACATTCAGCGAGCAGGCAACGTACGATGTGGTAAATAATATGGGCAGCCTGGCAGCCAGATTCATCTTCCGTCCCATCGAAGATAGCAGCTACTTTTACTTTACGCAAACCATTGCACGCGATTCGGCGCTGGCCGAGCAGAAGCGCGAAATGGTACAGGAAGCATCGGACGTCCTTGCGTACGTAATGAAAACGGTAACGTCGATCGGTCTGTTGGCGTTTGTGTTTGCGCAGAGTTACTCCGGCACGGTGTTGCTTTTGTACGGTGGAGCAGATTTCGTTGAAGGTGGCCTACCCGAGCAGCTGCTCCGTTGGCACAGCCTTGCAATCGTTCTGCTTGCCCCGAACGGCATCACCGAGGGGTACATGTTTGCCACGAACACATCCAAACAGATCGATACCTACAACTACTATATGGCTTTCTTCTCCGTCACCTTTTTGTTGCTGTCCTATCAGCTTACCAATTGGTTCGGTCCGGTTGGCTTCATACTGGCGAATTGCTGCAACATGAGCTTCCGGATCAGTTATAGCGTGTTTTATATCAACAAGCACTTCCGTTCGATTGGGATGAACCCGTTGCAAAAGTCCCTGCCCGGGCCGATGTACCTGAGCGTGCTAATAGTTTCCGGTATAGTGTGCAAAGTGTCGGAGGCATACTTTAGCGGGCGTTCAATTGTATGCCACCTGTTAGTTGGTGCGCTTTGCACGGGCTTATCCGTTGGTACGTGGAGTTTTGAAAATCGAGACCTTTTACGCACAGGATTGGCACGATATCGCACACGCAAGCAAAGTCTGACGCCTAGCGAAACTCATGTGAATTAATGATTCTCGTCACAATTTTCTTACTCCAATCCGTACCAAAGACATTAGCAGATAGATGCTTAGCAAATCCTTCTAACTAAGCTAAATGTTTGTTTGTTTGTTTTTTTTCGTTTTAAAGCTGCTAACGCAAGGCACAAAAAAGTACATGAACATATTCGATTGACCAACAATTGTCCATATCGGCTAACAACGACCATGGTAGATAGGTACCATAATTGATACCGCATAATAAATCGCCTGCGAAGGTTTAAACTAACGATTGTTACAAGATGATTGGAAAGAAAGGTTCACTTTTCGGATATAAATCTAGATTTAGAGAAAGAAAATATGCGATGACAAACGATGTATACATTCGTAACTTAATTATTGGTGTGATTCATTAAATTTTCTTCAAATCAATAACTATGCAGTGTTTTGCTCTGCTAGGTGAATTTCGAAAATATCCTAAAAGTTTCATCTGTTTTTTTTTTCTTCTTTTCATGCTCTACTTTCAAAAATGGTTCGCTATGCCCTCGTGTGGCGTACAATGTGACATTTGCCGCATTTTCATGACTCTAGCAACCTACAAATATTAAATATTATACAACAAATTAGTACTTCAGTTTTTTTGCATAGAAACTTCAGAATGATGAAGAGAAACAAATCAAACACTAATTCGCACCAGAACGTCGCTGCCACCATACTGCATTGCAGATTTAGGATAATATCTCATTTATGATCTGACAGGTTTAGTTGACCATCAGATATTAACAGACCTTGAGGAGCACAAGGGGGAATGAATGCACATGCAAAACGTGTACAGGAGCACGTGAAAAAAGATTTCAGCGGGTTTGCACAGTTTATGTTCCAGGTAGTTGTACGGGTAGGAACCAGCCACCCGTACGACATGAAAGAGAACTCCCAATCGCGCTGCCACATTTTCAGCTACACTACACAACTACGATATTTCCTACCGCTGTGTGAAAAAATAAAATAAAATGGTTAAGATCATTTACGGAGGACAACGCTTTTCGATGCGCTGTGAATACGCAACACCGACAGAAGCGGGAGAGAGGGAAGGAAAGTAAGAGAGACTGTGACGGGCTGGTTGGCTGATCGACTAACTGTCCTCACTGTGGTCAACTAACCGACTAACGGGTTCTGCCGTGGTTTTAGTAAAACATATTGGCCGTGCTACCGGCCGCTGTACCGTACGGGCTCGACCGGCTGCCGCCGTACGGGTTGCTTGTCGTTGTCGTAGATGTTGCCGTGGCCGTCCCAGGCACGGGAACGGTACTCATCATCGTCGAGGTGGATGGGACGTGCTGCATCGAATGCGGGCTGCACACTACGCCCCCACCACCGTGGCTGCCCGTGGTGGATGTTATGACCGACGGATGAGTTACCTTGTTCTGCTTCAGGCACCACTCGACAAAGTCATCGATAAGCACCGGCCATGCTCCTTCGGCGTCATAGTTGGACATACTGTCATCAATGTACGTGGCAAAGTCAAGGAGCAAGTTCCACGTATCTTTCGGTATTGATCGCTTGTGATTTTCCTGTCGAAAGAAACACATTTTCGGTCACTTCTGGCACTAGAAATGGTAGCTGCATTGTACATACCACCAAAAACTTGCACCAAAGATCGAGAAATTTAAACCGATCGTTAAGTACAATATTCCAGTACGCGATAGCCATTTCCAGATCGAGGCCCTTCTGTCCCGGGTCCTTTGCATAGTTGAAGGTGAATTGGTAGAAATCTTTGAACCGTCCTGGATCCTTCAGTTCCTGCTCGAGCCTCGGTAGCTTCTCCTTTAGCTTCTCTATACTGTCCACACCCAGATCGTAGAACCCGTTGATGAACTCATTCCGTGTGAACTCGCACTGTGCCTCCGCTTTGAAGCGCCAGGCAATAATAAGCACCAGCTTCGATTCCGGATTTAGGTGTAGATCCTCCAGAAATCGCTCCACTCCGTCGGAATTAATTTTATTCGGGTCCGACGGATCTCGATACACATTAAAAAGCTGTTCGATTTTCTTTTTGTCTAGTTCACGATAGTACAGATCCGGATTTTGGAAGTAGGTATCGCAAGACAGATCGAGCTTCCATTCGTTGTCCTGAAGACATCGGATGGCCGTCTGCTCTCCGGTTTGTGTTAGAGAGATAAATTTGTTTACCTTCACCTTTTGATTCAGCTTTAATTTGTTCTGCAAAGGAGATGGTAGCATAAAAAATACATAAAGTGATCCAGATAAGCTGGCACAATTTCTAAATAGCAAAAATACAATGTAACACTCAACATAGAGATCGTATGGTGCAACAGTATCCAAAACATTTCAGTTTCTGCTTGACCTACACAGTACTTTCGTGCTGGTGAGCCACTTTAAATGCGCTTACCATAGTTTATTTGGGTGAATGAGGGCACAAGTTACACGCAGCAGTGGGTTTTTATCAAGTTTTGGTTAATTTTCGGGCTTATTAGTGTTTCTTTTAGGAAGAACTTAATGTAAACATTAAGCCAAATTGAACGATATAATGACAGCTGAAAAATCGACATGGTTAAGACACGTATACACGGTGCATCGAATTTACGACTGCATTGCATACACGGAGTTGGGTACAAATTTGACCGAGAATCGTTCAAACATCGAAGATGCGTGAGTCTCGAATTGTATCTTTAGTCTAATGTAATGAAAAAATTACAACGCATTTATCTATGTACTGTAAAACTTCGCTTAAACATTGTGAACAGATAGTTTTCTGGAAAAATCATCCATTCCACATAGTGCAGCTCATTTGCACAGTGTACACGCGCCTTCAAGGCGAGAATATTGACAGCCTGTTAAAAGCGTAACGTTTATCGCCACCTTAATGTTTTTTTTCCAGTGCGTGCAGCATACCTCAATATTTGGGTAGAAAGTACGAGTTTTCACGTTCTGGAGTATGTTGCAATAGAAAGGCGTAGAGCATTCAGTGTGTTATCATGCAGTACAACACGGTCTAGGCGGTGGGTGCTTGCTTTTAGTGCAGTTACAGTATTTCGCATAAAGTTCCGCGTAAACCCAATTGTTTTCGTCGTGCATTGTAGTGTGCGCGATTTTTGGGCAGTTTAAATTATGTTCGAATAACATAGGAAACCCCGTGGCGTTGAGAAAATCCGCACGCACTGGATATTTGAGTGAGAGTGAGTTATTAATCGTAAGCACAGCGCATTGGCTATGGCTAGTGCTAGAGAGAGAGTGAACACGCAACAGAAGCCGAAGCTTCGTGACACGCGAAACATATATGCGGTGCGCAGCATTTGCTGATTCGCCTTTTGGAGGTTTGTCCAATTATTGTTGTGCATCTAGTGGCCTGTTTCTTGGTTTGTTGTGCTCGTGGTGATAATCAACTGCAAGAAAGTGTAGTAGTAATTTAAGAAATGCTAAACGATTCAGTGCTAACATACAGTGCTCTAGTGATCATCTTGTATGAAATGATTACCAGCGTATAGAATGCTGGTGAAAAGGTAGTTTCATTCGCGCTCCTGGGAGAGTGTTTGTGTGTTGATGTTGGGCTGGAATGTGAATAATTAATCCGTCGAATAAATCGTCACTGTGCGTGAATGTCCGTCGCTTAAGTTGGCAGTAACAGTAGTTCTTCCAGTGGACTAACTAGCAACCACCAACAAATCGTAAATGTTTTGCGTGCCGGGAGCCGAGAGAGCCTATTTACACGGTCCATGTTTTGCAGGATAACAGCAAAAGTATAGTGGAAAGGTAAGTTACACGAACATAGTCAATTCAAAGTGAGCTGGTACAACTGGGTAATTTTCACATCAAAATGCTGGAAAAACGGATACAGTACGTTTCTTCATCTGCAAATTTCACTCTATTTGAAGGGGTGGGACTTCTTTGTTTGCACCTTTCGCGCCCGTCATTTATGTGTGTTGGTGTGCGTGTTGTGTGGATGCGTCAAGTGGGCAGCATCAGATGTTCGTCTCACAACGTAAGTGGAAAAGTAGGCTAAATATGCTCGCCGTCCCTTGCAAACCATTGCCCAACGAACAAGTGTCGAGAATTGTGGTAATATTTATGCATTCATGCATTCAGACCATCATATAAAAAAAAACGTTGAGAATTTCAGTGTGACAGGATTTTCAGTTGCCTATCGAGTCGTTGGCATGATTGAGAGTTTAATCTTAGTTAAAAAAAACTCTTCTAGATGTGTTTAATCCGATGTGCAAATACTAGTGTGTTTAGGATGAGGCCAATATCGTCCGAAACGAAGAAAAGGTGATCTCAAAAATGAGGTGTTTGATGGAAAAATCCGTTGAAAGCGAAAGGACGCAATTAATTAGAATTTTAATCCATCGGAAATATAATGGATATGGATATGAGCTATCTTTTGTTGCAGATGTTTTGTATGGTTTGGTTATATTTAATATTATTCTTAATCGTTAATTGTGCATATTTAAATTTTGCAGCACAGTTACTTGTCCAGGTAAAATATTTGGAACTAATTAAACCATGCATTTGTGTGTTATTAAGTTTGAAGTATGAGTAGTATAAATAATTCTCACTTGCAACGTTAAGTTACACAGGCAGTGAAAAGTAAATCATCATGACGAACAGGACGAGGACATGCCGGCTTATATAGGCATTTGAAACATGCTCAGTACCAGGCAGCTGGATACCAGGCAGTACCAGGAACGGAGGGAGGATCCATTCAAGGCTTGAACCCATGAGACGGGCATATCATAAATTATGTTAAGTTAAGTTAAATTGAATACTATAGTTGCTTTTATAAACAACCCTTCCCTGGCATCCTTATGAATAGTCGGGAACGAGAGTAAATGCTATGTTCTACTCTGTCCATTCCCCATCATCGTATGTCATTAAGGAATCGTTTCAACTAGAAACAACACGGCTGCCTTGAGTTCCAATTTTACATGGACCATATTCCACCCTGCGTCGAACCAAGCTATACTAACACAGTGTATCGTCGACAGTCCAAAGAGGCTCTCCAATGAAAAATATATTTTATAAATTTTTATTGAAGAAAATCTAACCTGCTTTGAATGTGGTTTACCTTGGTTAAGTTTCTCAAATCATTAAGGGATCGTTCCACGGGTATTGGGAGAATCTATCAAGTGATACATAATTGAGTTCTGTTTAATGTGATGTGAACATATGACTTTATGTTGAAATTACTTTGGTGAGCGATTTCGAATCAGTAATTAATTCCATGACATTATTTCTTAATTTTAACAATATTTTGTATTCTTACCCTAACCTAACGAAAACATTAATATCTGTTGTACGTAGTCCACGCACTATACGCCTTTTTCCGATTGGTCACAATCAATCGGCACAAGCCAAAGGGAACCAATTCTAGCAATTCATGGCACCCCTATGCAGCAGATGCAATTGATCGTTCGGACCTGATCGACTGTTTGACTGTGTGACGTATAATTGTGAAGCAATTTAATAGATTGAAGCAACTCGCTTGAGTTTGTTAGGAAACATTCGCACCATCTATTTTCTAGCCTAGCTAAATCAGAAACCCTGATTGACAGTGTAACCCGTTCCTGGACTACCAACAAATCAGCTTAGAACAGTAGTAGACCGTTTGAGCCGTTGAACATAATTTGGCACTCAATTTATTCGCTGGTGCTGGTGCGATTCATCCAATCTTTAACCGATAGCATTGCTCCTGATATATTTTGCACTCTGTTTTAATGAACCTTTCCCTTACCGATCCCCGCTTGGCATATTGCGCATGGCAGCGAATCAGTTGAGATTCACGCAAGTTAGTGACCAGCGCTGGTCAATCGCTGCTGGCCACAACCCCTTCCTTATGACAATCGGTTTTTAGAATGATGTGGGTTCATTTATATCAGACTAGTCAGCAGGGAATTTATGCCCCAGAAAGGATGCATGATAAATGGAAAAAATAAGTGTTTCAAATATTGATCGAATGAATGATGAAAAGTTGGAACGTTAAAAAACTAGCAAAAAACTAAAAACATTTATTGATAAAAATATTTCTTATCGCGATATGCATTGTACATCCGTTCTGATTAGAATTTGGGTTTTTAATTGTGACTATGCGATGTTGCCATTATTGTAAAATAATAGATATTCCATAGAGCAATGGGTTGGACCTAGCATTCGACCTTACCGTTCTCTTATCAACATTGAACAATAGATCCCCATTTGTGTAATAATTTTGTAATGTAGGAGCCAACGGTCGGGTAGATTTGCTGAAGCTGCGAATTTATTCCCCTAAATCGAGCGCTTCTCAGTTGAAACGATTTGCACTGCACACGAAATACCCTTCGGAATGCTAATGATGCTCTTCCGTTCCACCATTCAGCACTACCATTGGACAAAAATTCTCAAGCTCAGTGGAACAAAAACGCTAACCCAAGGAATCGGATGTTATTGTGCGTTCGGTTCACTTTCTTTCTTGCTTGCTTTTTGAAGCATTTTCCTCTGCATTCTCTTTTTTTGGCCATTGCTGACCGGGTTGACCCGGTGACCTTCCGCAGCGGAAGCATCAAGTTGATCCAGTACTTGGATCCAGTACTTTTTCTTTCTTTTTTATAACTTCGCAATATCTTTCGATCTCTTCCTGTCACCCCCTACTCACTCTCTGCACATCCGGCCCATTATTCGGTAGCTTGTTAGACACAACTGGCTGGACACAATTGGCTGCAATGGCCATTGGTTTTGGTGGATGCTTAGCAAGAATTGAATTTATAGCACAGTGACGGCGCGTCTACCAAGCGAGATGCACATTTTTGTGTGTGTTTATTTTGTGTTGAACTAATTTGCTGTTTCTCACATCTCATGCTAATGCCAGACATGATTTTCGCTGTTGGGAATAATAAAACAAAACTGGTGACGGAATCGATCGTCGAACGGACAACCGTTTCGATTGTATGCGACCTTGGAACCGTAAAGCACCGACCGAATCTGAACTTGAAAGATAGTGTAGACGAAAAACGTGCACGTGCAGATTTGTACTGTAAGATAATCGGATTCGTCTT